>NC_054553.1:0-185000 GCF_017654505.1 Polyodon spathula | reverse complement strand
AAGAGACACCCTGAGGAACTGTGCCTGTACCAATCACCTGAAATATGGATGCCACTAAGTACAATATTTTGTCAAAAGTGGGTAACACTTTGCATTGTTGTTCTGACTGTGTATTTACATAATAGTTACATAGTAAATACAGATGCACTTACACATAATTACAATGTTATTATGCACAGTTACAATGTACTTAACACATAGATATGTTTACATTATACATTTAATTACAAACTTGTATCAGAAAAGGGTTAGGGTCAGGTTTAGAGTCAGGAGCAGGGTTAGGGTCAGGTTTGGAGTTAGGGTTAGGATTAGGGTTATAGCATGCAAAGAAAAATGTACACATTACGTACATTGTAACTGTGCATAATAGCATTGTAATTATGTGTAAGTCACCTGTATTTACTAAGTAACTACTATGTAAATACATAGTAATTAGAGGCACTCAAAATGTTACCCAACATTGTATTATACAGATCCATTCTCATGTCATTTAGCATTGTGTTGTCACAGTGACACTGTTTCTTAGTAGTATATAATAAGATTTAACAGCATAGCTTTCAGTACCTGAGGTGTCAACATTGCTAATGCATTTCAGACCACCTCATGTCTCACAGAGCAGTGGATAGTTAACATTTCAGACCACCTCATGTCTCACAGAGTAGTGGATATTTAGCATTTCAGACCACCTCATGTCTCACAGAGTAGTGGTTATTTAGCACTTCAGATCACCTTGTGTCTCACAGAGCAGTGGTTATTTTGCATTTCAGACCACCTTGTGTCTCACAGAGCAGTGGTTGTTTTGTATTTCAGATCACCTCGTGTCTCACAGAGTAGTGGTTATTTTGTATTTCAAATCACCTTGTGTCTCACAGAGTAGTGGTTATTTTGCATTTCAGACCACCTTGTGTCTCACAGAGCAGTGGTTATTTTGCATTTCAGACCACCTTGTGTCTCACAGAGCAGTGGTTATTTTGTATTTCAGATCACCTTGTGTCTCACAGAGCAGTGGTTATTTTGTATTTCTCACCTTGTGTCTCACAGAGCAGTGGTTATTTTGTATTTCAAATCACCTTGTGTCTCACAGAGTAGTAGATATTTTGTACAGTATAAAGTCTGTATACTGCATGCAGACCTTGATCTCTGAACTATATTATGAATGTTGAGATTACATTCGGTTGAGTTATTGATTTAAGCACTGCTTTGTATCTGACGTGATCTACAGTAATAATGAATTCTGTCAGTTTAAGACACCCTCATAGCTTTGTACAATTCTCACTGTTTGTTTTCATAAGGCATGCCTTGAAGTCACAGGGAGACAGGGAGAAAAATTTTAATTAAAGCTGTCAAGTTTGATAACCATGATTACCCATTCTGCAGCTCCAATCGTCAGAGTAAGCAATGGGGGCAGAGTTATGTATTGAGATGTGTTCATAAATGTATAATAGAGCTTCCAAATCAATGCCTATGGTGATGTGCTTGCTCTGTCCTTCTGTGTTGCAAAAAACATGATCCTTATATTTTTCATATGCTAATGCTAGCTGTATTGTTTGGATGCTTTATTTGTACAGTAAGGATTTATAGGAATTCCTCTCACTGCCATGGTTTTTACTTGGAGTTCTAGTTTAGTTATACTCGTGTAAGCATGATGCCTTTGTTTGACTTACATGATGCTCATGAACTGTAGGCTCTGGTTTATTACAAACATTGCCTCCCAAAAGCATTGAAGAGGTATTGTGTTTGATTCATACAGTAGCCTCATAACCCAGCACAGAAATTAGAATGATCTCCAGTGATCAGTGGGGTTAGTTAGATCCGTTGCTGTTGAGACTGTTTGAACAGACCCTGCTTCTTCACCACAGCTCTAGGCAATCGCATCTATTCATGTCTACAATGCTTGTGCGTGCCGATCCCTGAGCAGGAACGGGAGCAAAGTGTAGAAACAATGGACCTCAGAGAGTGTGCATTTCCAGGAAGCTTTGTTCACTAAACCCCTTTTTGCGCCCATGTAAATAACATCCATTAGTGCTGATAAGTCCAGAGATTAAGTTGGGATGACAAGAACATGCCCAATAATATTTGATAGCCCAACTCGCAAGGGATTTACCCCTATTCTCTCTTTTGTGCAATCAAACACAGTCATCTTATAATTCTGTCACAGGATTGCTGCATTATTGATGTAAGCATGGCAACCTAATTACTCAGAATGGATTGGATACCTGCTGTGCACCCACTGGGCATTTATAATTCTATTAAATGCATTTTGCAATGATGGCACTTTCAATTACAAAACTGATATTAGTGGGTGTTTGCAAAAGCCTGAGTTCTAATAACTAAGCACTTAGTTACAGCACATCCTTTCAGCTCCAACCAGCTCAAGCAGATCATGTTAGAGGGTTGATACTTCCGTCATGATGTGGCATGGGTGAATAAACAATGAGGTGGTAGAAATGACCTTTTTAATAAATGTTGATCTCATTTTTAGAGGTTGAACGGAAATGTTGTATCATTTTAAATTAAAGCACATTTCAACAGCTTTCCAAATAACACAATGAAGTGATGTAAATGTGGCATTGCTATGAAAATGCATATTTATAGAAGACAGGCTTCTGTGAGTCAGGTGTGAGATACTGCTGGTGATAATCCAAAGGACTAGATAGTGGATACTGCAAGAAATTCCTGATCTATAAGAGCCTGGAGGAGGTCCATAGATGAGAGAGAGAGAGAGAGACCACCTTCTCCAAAGGGATTATTATTATTATTATTATTATTATTATTATTATTATTATTATTATTATTATTATTATTATTATTATTATTATCCAAGGGGAGTCGGCTACTATTGCTAAAAAGATCGACAAAATAATTGGTCAAGTGTCGCTGGAACCAATATATTAAATACATCTTCATCTCCATCTGAAACAAAAACTGCAAAATTTCACAGATTTTTGAACATGCTTTATAATTGCATGTGAAATGACTGCAATCATCTTGAATGATTTAGAGTCGATTTAGTAACATTTGCTAGTAAACACATCAATCAGCATACAATCAAAAGGGTAGAATAAAAGAGTGAAGTAAAGCTTTATAATTACACATGTCTATGATTGCTTTCTGTTTACATTTAGTTTTTTTTTAAATACTATTCAAGTATGAATGCACTGTGTAATAATACATAAAATATAAACACCAATTATGCTTACTATTTATTTCTTGTAGTTTCCATGTTGCATTTAACCTCCGTCAACGTTAAAACCCTGCACTGTCTCATATGTTTTCAATAATAACAAAGTCCCGCACAAAAGATTAATTCTCAAACTGAACGCAGTTGGGATTCAAGGAAACACATGTACATGGATTAGGGAGTGGTTAACATGTAGAAAACAGAAAGTACTGATTAGAGGAAAAACCTCAGAATGGAGTGTGGTAACCAGCGGTGTACCACAGGGATCAGTATTAGGTCCTCTGCTATTCCTAATCTACATTAATGATTTAGATTCTGGTATAGTAAGCAAACTTGTTAAATTTGCAGACGACACAAAAATAGGAGGAGTGGCAAACAACGTTGCAGCAGCAAAGGTCATTCAAAATGATCTAGACAAGATTCAGAACTGGGCAGATACATGGCAAATGACATTTAATAGAGAAAAGTGTAAGGTACTGCAAGCAGGAAATAAAAATGTACATTATAAATATCATATGGGAGATATTGAAATTGGAGAAGGAATCTATGAAAAAGACCTAGGAGTTTTTGTTGACTCAGAAATGTCTTCATCTAGGCAATGTGGGGAAGCTATAAAAAAGGCTAACAAGATACTCGGATACATTGTGAAAAGTGTTGAATTTAAATCAAGGGAAGTAATGTTAAAACTGTACAATGCACTTGTAAGACCTCATCTTGAATATTGTGTGCAGTTCTGGTCACCTCGCTATAAAAAAGATATTGCTGCTCTAGAAAGAGTGCAAAGAAGAGCGACCAGAATTATTCCGGGCTTAAAAGGCATGTCATATGCAGACAGGCTAAAAGAATTGAATCTGTTCAGTCTTGAACAAAGAAGACTACGTGGCGACCTAATTCAAGCATTCAAAATTCTAAAAGGTATTGACAGTGTCGACGCAAGGGACTTTTTCAGCCTGAAAAAAGAAACAAGGACCAGGGGTCACAAATGGAGTTTAGAAAAAGGGGCAATCAGAACAGAAAATAGGAGACACTTTTTTACACAGAGAATTGTGAGGGTCTGGAATCAACTCCCCAGTAATGTTGTTGAAGCTGACACCCTGGGATCCTTCAAGAAGCTGCTTGATGAGATTTTGGGATCAATAAGCTACTAACAACCAAACGAGCAAGATGGGCCGAATGGCCTCCTCTCGTTTGTAAACTTTCTTATGTTCTTATGTTCTTATGTGCAGTCAATTCTGAATGCAGACTGTTGTTTTCAGAATCCAATCATGTATACTGCACTTTGTGTTTTTACCTACACTACTTCACTGAGCAATCGCTCTAGTTTACGGGATCTATCCGACACAGCGTAGTCATCTCTCTGTGAATGTTATCTCTGAGAAATCATAATTATCATTATCACTATCATAATTCCCATTGATTTTCGCTGAATACTTCAGATGCAATATCTGCTGTAAGTTAATGATAAAGATGCCTAAAGGCCTCTCGTTTCATGAGAGTTCCCACAACCAAAGCTAGAATAGGCTTAGGTTATACATCACATTCTAAAGACAAAACTCCCTCAGTCAAAATGTAAAAGGGCAATTAGTCTCAAAAGGAGATACAGTAATGTAATGTTTATACCTTGCTTTCATTTCTTTGTCACTTTTAGAAGGCTGTGAATGTTATCAAAAAAGAGCCAGATGTTTGATTTCTGCTTTGTCTGCTGTTTGATTTGAAACAGCTTCAGAATAAGATTTGCACTGTAAAAAACAAAAACAGTATTCAGTGAAATACCACTATATGACTGTTAATCACAATAAATACTTCATACTAAACATATGTTGGCAAATTCATCTGCTTGCCGTTTTTTACAGTTAAATCACCTAAATTATAATTTATAATTGCTCATTCTTCATTGAAAAGTGATGTACAAATACTTCAAACCTCCTCACTATGCTTCCAGGTTTTCAATGATAGATCTAAAGTAGCATTTGTTGTGTTGTGGGGTGTGCCACAGCAGCAGTGCCTTTCCCTCACATCAGTGCTGTAAAGAGCAGAGCGGCTTTCAGAGCAGCCGCCACTGCAACATGGACTGGAGTGAGTGAGCATGGAGAACAGGGAGGCAGGCTCCAGCTCTTTACACTTAAAAAAAAGGATTATTATTCTCTTGTCTTCAAAAAGCTAAATGCATGTTTATCTTAGTGAATTTTTGTGTAGCGCACGTTTGCAATTAATTAAAATATTTGCGTATTGTTCTTTCTAAAAGCATGGAACACAGGATTCAGGTTCGAGACCTGTTTGTGACAAGCTGCACAGGATTCGGGCTCAAGTCCTGGCTGTGAGAAGCTGGCAGTCTTAGCTGGGGATTCCAGAGGGAGTGTTGCATTAGCTCTAGTGCTCCCACAGGTTAGTTACGCAGACAGAACCTGCAAGAACTGTTTGTCTTCATCATGCTACAGCACTGTAGAGCACTACAATCTCCATTCATCTGTACAGAATCCTGTTAGTAAGCTGTTAAAAGCAAAATGCTCCATTTTCATTTACATTTTTCTAACATGTCTTGGAGGTATTCACCCCCAAGTATAGCAGAGGATCAGCAATATGGGCTGGTTAAATAGCTCTTTCACAGGCATTTTGACATCATGTGCAGTAATAATGTTATTTGCTGGCTCAAGGTATTGAGTGCATTATGCAAACCAGCAAACCCACTTCTTTAAGTAGTGCTGATAGTTTCTGTGGTTAACCAGCTTCTGGACACTCTCAACTCTCTTTACACAACAAGACACAAAGCAGCAGCCCTGGCACTGAGCTCATTTGAGGCTGGGAATGAGAAGGTAATTCACAGTCAGCTCCTCTTCACAACTCAAACACTAATACAGCACATACTGATTGCGGGGAATGTGGACATGCGCATGAATGCCTGCTGGGTTTACAAAGGAGAGACTGGTGATTAATAAGACTGGCATGATATTTGAACTCTGCATAAAGACATAACATTGACTCATAGCTCACTGTTCAGATGCTGATAAGTCAGCTTTTTAAAATACTGCAGTACCTGACTAATTAGAATGTATTCTTTATTTACAGCTGCAGTAATATTTCCATGCTAAATTATTCATTTCTTAATCAGAGCATCCCCAACTTAATTACCCTGCATTATCCTAGCACACTGCACCTGTTCTCTCTAATTTACACTGACTGCCTGTAAAATACAGTTTGGGGGAGTGCATGTCCTAATTTTGTTGATGCACTGCAGAGTTTGTCATTCTCTTAGATTATTTCTGTACCCCTCATTACTGTAGGTCTGTGTGGCAGCAGGGCTTTCTGCCTCTGTACACACAGACTCTGCCATTCCCTCTCTGGCTTTGTATTCCAAAAATTAAATAAATGTCTTTTCTTGAGTTAAATACTAAGGGCCTTGGTAATTCATGAGCGACCCTTTAATTAACTTGTATTAGACTCTTTGCAATTACCTCTGTACCACATTTAAATAATAATTAATGTTAAAATGTGCAAATGCAACCCAAATTGCATTGTACAATTCATCTTGCCTTGTGTACAGTAGTTTATTAGATAATAAACGTTGCATCACTTTTACAAAGGGCTGGTAAAGTTCACAGACAGTGTGACTAAAAGCATAGACAAAGTGACCTGTTGCCACCGTGGTTAGTGTGGGAGCTATTGCTTTCTCAGCCTGCCTGTGTTACTCTGCAGTATAGCACCATGCTAACCCAAGGGTTTTCAATATCAACGCACAGTTTGAAGTCATTGAACTTCTGTGTGAACCAGCCCAGCCTACCTGCAAACAGCAAAGCATTTCAAAGCACAGCTGCTAAACAGGGCAAAGGACAATTTGTTAAAAAATAAACCAAGTGAAAAACAACAAAGTGTATTGCATTGTCAGATAGCTGCCCTGCACTCCACAGTGAAATGCATTGACTGATAGCTCGTCTGATCTGAAGCTCAGCTGCTGCTGCGCTTGGGGTTTATATGCCTAACCATTTCCTGTAACAGCTTTCAGTAACACACACACATGGACTAACTAGATTACAGTTATCCTATTCTTCATATTGTAATAAATAATTTATCAACCCTTATCGATGGACTCTGATCAACAGTCAAACTACACTCCAAATATAATGCCCCATGTATGCTTTCATTACAATTGTTTTTTTTTTTTAGATAATCACAAATAAAATACAGAATTTTCTTTTAAGAAAAAAAAGGCACAACTGCTTCATTGAACTCCACACACAATAATTTTCTAATGAACCTCTCAAATTATGTGGGCTGATAGAACAAAATAATTAGGAACATTGTTCTGCACCTACGACACTGTCATAAAAGTAGAAGGAGCTTAAATACACAGTAGAATCCCTTGTGAGAGATAATTAGTGATAATTCTGATAATTCAATGAACTGATAATTGAAATGAAAGACACTTCTGAAAGAAGGGACAAAAATGTCAGCTAATGTAATTAGTTCAAGGAGTTGGGCACTTCTGAAAATCATGACATCTAGGCTTACACACAATACTGTCTGTAATAATGCACCCAATTTCATTAGACAGTTCGTGGAGCTCGGGCACAGCCTTTCAAACCTTTGCTAGGTATTCTCTTTTAGGAGCAGGTCAATTACAATGGGTTATCACTGCATTGCATATTTGAGCCAACATCCTGCAGAACTGCAGTTCTTTTTTTTTCTGCACTAGCATTATACTGGATTATGATTGCTTCTCTGAAGATTACCATTATGTTACCGTACCTAAATGACTGCATTGTGTTCAAACGAGCACAATATGCATTCAATTCCTGTGACAGTACCACATTACCATTGCCTGCAGAAGCATTGCATTCCACCACAGTGAGGAGTGTGAAGCCTAATGTAATGATACATAAAGCTGCCTGCTTTACACTGTGTGCTTTTTAAAACATAACAATGAATGAGACGTGATGTCAGCCATGTACTCTATGCTTCATCGTTTTTGCCCACCCATGATTTCTTAAGAGTCGTTGTTTTACCATTTAGAAGCTTGAAAGCTAAGTAATATCACTAATCTGCTTACTGCAAAGATGGTTGTAGGCATGCCTGTTTGGGTATCCTTTACATCAGCCCACCTTGGAGTAGATTAGCGGGAGGCTTCTATTGTTCCTCACTGGCTCTGCAGAACCCGTTTCCTTGGCCAGCTGGCTGATGGTTTGGGGTTGAAAGCACCCTGAAGCAGATTCCTATTATTATACCGAAAAAACTAAAGGAACAGCTCTTAACAAACACCATCAGATGTTTCTGTGGGGATAGCTGCTCAGACAAAATCAGGCACAAGCCAGGGTTACTATTTCATTTTAGAATGAGTCATGAAGCATGATCATGTTATTTTCATTTGATTTTGTATTAAACTAATCCAATTCTTCAGTTTGTTCCAATTGAAAACAATAGGACTGTAACAATGAGCTATTAACACTATTGGATGTCCTTGAAAAAGTTGCAAAAGCCAGAAATACATTTATCAAGAGACTGCTCTTGCATGATATAAAACTGCAATAAGTGGCCTACTATTAATGAAATGGTAAAATGAAGATGAAGTTGGCATATTGATGCGTTTATGATTCATCCAGCTAGGAATGAAATATTGCTCAGAGAGTCACAGGTCTCAGCAGTTATGCAACTCAGAACTCTTTAATTACTTATTGTCTTCAGAAGACTTGCAAGTCATTTATCAATCTCCAGCAGGTGGCATTAATGTACATACCTTCCAGGTGGCTGATATAGAATAAAGTATGTGGGGGCGGGGAGCAGATCTTCAAGAGCATTTCCAGAAGCCTTAATAGGATCTGATGATGAGAATTTATTTGCTTTTTTTTTCTTCACATAATTTTTAGAATCCAGTTCATTCTGTATAGCCGATGAGTAATCGATGGAGTTTAATGAAATGAATAATGTGTGTTTAGCTTTATAACTGCAGAGGCTTTATGGCATGACAACTAAGATTGTTCCAAGGAGATCTCAGTGACAGTATGTTTTATCAGATCATCATCGTCACAGCATGCCATAAACATTCTTGATAATAGTTGAAGGTGATATTTAAAGTGAAGACTGCATGAGTGCACCATAAAGCAGCACTGCTTGTATTATTTGTCATTACACAGAGGGTCTACTTTATATGATAATGGAATAAATCTCTGGAGCAAGGTGTTTAAAGAGAACAAGAACTTGGACAGCTTTATTAGACAAAGCTTAACTCATCTGCCAATCAGCTGTGGTGCTTGTTGATTTATTCAAGTTAAAACAATGTTAGCGACAGCCTTTGTTTTGTTTCTGTGTAGGCTTGTTCCAACCTGTCTATGCATCTCTGCACTGTTTAAATGAATTTCAGACACACTGTAAACAGTAGGGCTGCTGAGCGCAGTAACATGCAGCGCAAAACCCAGACTCGCTTTGATCTAATCCCAACATTGTAATCACTTTGTGTTTTACCTCTTTCCGCTGTTCAGGTCAACTTAAACAACACAAATCCTGCTTACAGCTTTGAAACCCAGGTTCTTATTTCTTACAGAATATCTCTTATGTTTCTCTGTTATCAGTACGAGTGAGTTCTGATATCCCTGGACATGTGTAATTAATAGAGCTGGTTATTCTCTAGCTGTATGGTGCCTTGTGTAATTAGAACCAATAAAAAAGAGCTTGCTTTAGCAATGACAGAGATCTCATTTAGTGCATGAGTCACTTACATGTGACCTCTCCTAATTAATATAGAATAGAAGAACAAGGTATTTGTGCTTTTCTGAGAATGCATAGACCTTGACTTGATAAATTACACTAGCCTCTGGGTTTAAGCTTTAAATGCAAATAATTGTAATTTAGAAACTAAAAGGAAAGACAAGTTATATTTTACAAGACTTAAAGCTCATGCGGATACTGATTACTTTAAGTTTTGGTTTTGCTAAATAGACAGATCTGGAATTATCAAGGAAATGCTAAAGGAATTCAATCAAGTCATGCACAAGCTTCGATCTGGATGAGCAAGGCTCGGAAAACCAAATCAATTTTCATCATACAGCGTTGTCAAACAGTTTTTCAGCAATTTAGGTTGTAATGATCTGTCCATCCACAGATTCAGTAAAAAAACTTAAAATAAATAAATTAAATATAATTAACAATGGATTCCTTTGACCAACCAAGTCTGCAAAACCAAACCCTCCCCAGATGAATGGATAGAAAATAAAAAAATTAAGAAATGCATGACTGTCTTTGCTGCAGTTTCAGTGCACAGCATGTGAGCTATTGCATTTGCAGCTTCATTACGGTATATAAAGTGTATTTCTGTGGCACGTATGTGTACGTATAGATGACAAGAAGAGGCATTGAATATATTGATCATACATTTGCAGCATGCTTTAAATCTGAAATAGTTTCATTTGGATTATATTTTCAGTATCAACAATATGAAGTATTGGCTCCTCAGTTTCATTGTAGATGCATATTTCCTGATTATCTTTCTTTTTTCTTTTACAGTTGTAGTCTAACAAACCTGGAAAGTTAACATCAATGTTCCTTTCTGAAGCAGCTGATTATTTAAAGACTTGCATTTTGTTAAAACCTCCCAATGATTTAAAACTGAGATCTTATGGAATGTACATTATCAATGTTTTGTGAATCCAAAAATGACCACATGCATCTTCTATGTAATAAAACATATGTATGCATTTCTAGCTCTCCAAGTTAACATATGCACTGTGACAAATACTTAATTTTCATTATCAGCTTCAAACAATTGTTGAATATTTTGAATAATAATACACAACCCTTTTTTCAAAGTGATTACTCCAATCTTTAAACACCTACTGACATTTGAAAACTAGTATCAAATATAATACAGCAATACAATTGAACATCTCAAAATAAAAAAATCTTGGTTTTCTATCCGGTATGTTCAATTTCACCAGAAATACAAGATCATATAATTACGCCATTAGAGCCCACCACCAAACAAATGATGCAAAGCCAACAGCCAGGGAACACCAAAGCAAATGTATTGGTTATGCAAATAGTTTACAGCAAATTGATTTTTTACAAGACCAAAGAGAAAATCTCTTTTAATCAATCGAGTGATCCTACAGATGGGCAGACAATTCCCCAAGAGAGAAGAGAAAAACCACTGAGCAACTTCCAATGAAAGGGTGGAATCGGATAGTGCGGAGCAGAGACTAATTGGACTTTCCCTATTGCCTCAACTACAGCATGGCAGCTGCCTGGAGACCCAGCTTGAATATCATATGCAACTTAACATGCAATCAAAACAACTACAGCTAGAGTCTCCGGCCACTGTGTGCTATTCAGAAATACTAATAGAAAAACAGAGACAGAGGTCTGCTCAGTGATCGTCTCCATCACACTGAATTCCTCCAGAGGATGGGAATAGATCATTGAGCAATGATAGAAAAAAGGGTATAAAACATATGGCAACACTGTATATTAAGTGTTTCTAATTACTGTGTATTTACATAGTAGTTACACAGTAAATACACACACTTAAGTGTTATTCTACATAGTTAAAATGTACTTAAATTGTCAATCTTTTTGCATGCTATATGTAAGTACACAATTGTATCAGAAAAGGGTTAGGGTTATGTTTAGAGTTAGGTTTTTACAGAGCTCAGCAGCTCAGCATAGGAGGAATGACAATGGTCTTCAATTGCTAAGTCATTTTCTCCATTTTACACAATGCCCATAATTCTAAGTTAGGGCCATTAGCTTGACTCACAGAAGCATAGCTCTCTGAAATATCCAGCTCAGTGGCAGATCCAGTTATGACAAATTGAAGTGCTGTTTGATATTCTGCAGCTCACAGCACTGCTGATGTTGGGACTTCCTTCACAGCAGATGCAATATATCATGTTTTATGCAATCAAATAAATAGGTCCCAAGAGAAGCAACATTTGTATTGTGCAGTCAAGTCACTCCCTTTGTAATCTGCAGAGCTGTCTCAACCGTATCCCTTAGTAAAAAGGGGCCAAAGACTTCCATCATCACCACGTACACTACTATCAGTCTTCAGCTTTTGTTCTGAAAGATTACAGTCCACAATACCAAACAGGTTCCTTCAACTGAAATTCCAGTGAACTTGCCATCTTGGAAATCTGTAGAAATATACAAAGTTTTGAAGACGATAATATAGGTCATGAATTGGTTATTATAGGAAAAAGTGGAGTGATGTAACATCACTGCTGCAGTGTGAATCCATCTTTTCTACTTCACTTACAGAATGCAAGCATGTTCTTCACTGACTATACCCCCCCATGCAATGCACTTTCAAAGCAGTCTTCTGCAGTTTCAGTATGAGAATATATTGAAACCCCACTATTCAGGTTTTGAATAAATATGAAGCTACGGTAGATATTAAATGAATGAGTATACGGTTACTAATATTGGAAGGTTGCTTGACAAGTATTTCTAGTCAAGCAGAATAGTGTGCCACCTTTAGTCATTGTATCTCCCACCTGCTTTAATAGTTATTGACTTCCGTGCTACATTTTCATTTATATATGTGGTATTTGATATCTGAATTTTTTAGAGTGCCATTGTCTGATCATGAGTGAATTATTTTATCATTTGATGCTGATTGCTTTTTACTGGTTCTCTTCTGACTCATATTTTGTTTAGTACATAAATAACCTTGACATTTAAGAGGCAATTCTAAAGTAGAAGCTTTGTATGAGAAGAACAAAAAAAACTGAAATTGGTTTCAATTGGCGGTCAGATGACCAAGTAAAGAGATTTCTCTGTATCCAGGGAAATCTCGGATTACGTGAAAGGGTTTCTATAGTAATATTAGACCTATTTTTGGTAGTGCTGTATTATGTATAAAGATACAGTATTGGTTGTATGTGTAAACTTAGATATAAGTGTATTCTCTCTGGAGAGTCAATTTAATATGCACTTAACTTCTCAAATAAATCCCTGTTACAGATTGTTGTGGTCTGTCGCTAATTTTATTGAGTTGCATAAGATATTACTGTATGAAAGAACACAGAATCAGACCTTGTTCAAAAGTAATTTCTTTTTGAGGGTGGGGTCCATTTCTCTTTTCCCATGGAGTAGTTTGATTGAACAAGTTGCCAACCTGTAGCACCACTGTCAGGGGTTTCAGCAAACTCCAGTAACTGCATGGTTTCATTAACAAGCTGCCTAAGAGTGTTCTGAAATCCCAGCTGAAGTCATTCACTTTGACAGAATGCCTCTGTCACAATGAGCAAAGCAATTGAATTAGCTATATGTCTTTCCTTTTTTTGATTGGTATTCTCAGGCAGTTGTGCGCCCCTAATCCTCAGGATGGAGTGCTCTCCTCCTGGTGAGACTGCAGCACAGACTGATTGCCCCATGGCTGCTGTTGTTGATTCCTAGTTCAGCAGGGTCCCCTTTTGGATGCCTTTTTAGATCAATAGGTTATATTGATTCAATCTAACATCAAATCACACACCAAAAGAGCAAAATCACTATGAGGTTATTTGAGAGCCATGCTGATCTGTGAACACTAGTTCAAAGAACAGAGAATTGTTTCCCATCATTGCATCTGTCTGTATATATATATATATATATATATATATATATATATTTGTATGAGCTTAACATGCAGCCTACAGCACTCAGTATTCCCAGATGGTCTCCCATCCAAGTACTAACCAAGCCCAACATTGCTTTGCTTAAGTATTGCATGGTATGTTCGATTTGAAGAGCTTTTTGCCATCAGAGATGTTGCGCAGGGGTCTCTACAAGGAAGTAGCTCTTCTTCACTCCCTCTGTATTGATCATTCCACCAAATAACAACGGCTTTTGCACTTGGATCGCTTTGTTTCTTTGCTATCTGTTTATGAAAGGGATCAGCCCAGTGGCGAATTGCTGCCCAGCTGACCCAGATGAATGATCACTGTGCTTTAGTTGAACAATGAGGGATCAGGTAAAGCTGCATTTGGAAGTGCCTGTACACGGGATAAGAGGCAGCATTGAGGATCCAGAGGAAGGCTGGCTTGCATTGCAATCATACAGGTTTACAAAGGGTTATGCTGTACTTTGCTATGCCTGACATGATCTTTAAATAGAATATACATATGTATTTGATATTGTTGGTACTGGGTTTCAGCAGGAAGGTGGACATATTCATTCAGACATACTCCGTTCAGACAGCCAGGCTTTCCCCTTCACTGAAGGACAGTGATGGAGGACAGGCAAGCCCAATACCAAGCACATTGTAGTCCTGTACAGGCTGTGGCAGCCTCAGTGGAAGAGTGTCTTCAAACCGAGGAGGTCACATCATTGTGACAGGAATCTGTGCACCTCGTTCAGTAAGTAACATCGTATTTATTTGCTCATTTCCTCTGGGACATCCCAATGAGGAGCGTTGGAGCAGAAGCAAGCTGTTAGATTCTCATCAGCTTCATTTAGTACACCCACCTAACACAGCAGGGTTCAAGGTGCCATTTGAGGGACCCATGTTGTGTACATTTGTTCTCTGAAATGTTATCTTTTTTTAATCGAAATAGGGAATAAGTTATTTATTCCAACTTGAGAAAGCCACATACTGTGAGCAAGAAATACATATTTGCTTTAACCTTTATTATCCAATGCGCTGTGTATGTGTTTATCCCTGTGTATGTTGGCATCTTGTAATATTAACACAAAAACAACAAGAAGAATTACATTTATAAAATGCCTGTCATGGAGGCTTGTAGAGTTTGACACCCTGAGTGTGCATCACATCCAAAGCAAGGGGGAAGTAGGTGTGGCAGATAAAGGGTCATGAAGACCATGGAGTGATGGGCAGCCATTGTGCAAAACAGATGGTATTGGATCCAGTATGCAGGGGGTGTGATTCATGATGGGCATGGTATTGGATCCAGTATGCAGGGGGTGTGATTCATGATGGGCATGGTATTGGATCCAGTATGCAGGGGGTGTGATTCATGATGGGCATGGTATTGGATCCAGTATGCAGGGGGTGTGATACATGATGGGCATGGTATTGGATCCGGTATGCAGGGGGTGGGATTCATGATGGGCATGGTATTGGATCCGGTATGCAGGGGTGGGATTCATGATGGGCATGGTATTGGATCCAGTATGCAGGGGGTGGGATTCATGATGGGCATGGTATTGGATCCAATATGCAGGGGGTGGGATTCATGATGGGCATGGTATTGGATCCAGTATGCAGGGGGTGGGATTCATGATGGGCATACTGTGACATACTGCTGTAGTGTCCAATAACATATGTAATTGTGGTGTAGTGCAAGGGACAAGGCCTTTCCTGTCATGTTTTTTTTTTTTTTTTTTGTCAGCACCTAAAACCTTATTCTAGTTTTTAAATGTAATGACATTGTAGATTATGTGTTCTTGTATCAAAGCAGCCATCGTCTTCTTTTTCTATTTAACAAATCAGGGATTTTACACATTTTTTGTTTTGTTTTGTTTTTTAGAGATTGTGTTCAATTAGGACATCAGCAACAAAATAATTACATATTGTATGGCACTGAAATTGCATTGTGATAAACCACCACATGTGTATATACAGTGCCATCACAAAATGTGTTATCAACTGGCTAAAATGTCATTTTATAGCGCCAATTTCCTAGGGTTGGTAAACATTAATGACTTTTCTCCAAACGACTTAACTCCAGATGAGTTAAAATAACAGCCAAGTTCAGGGAATTATTTGCTGGCTGAGCACAATGGAAGCCATCTAATTACAGCATGAATGTCAGAAAATCAGCTTGAGAATCTCTAAAATCAGCTTTAATAATGGCAAATAATGTATTGGGGCACTGACCTAAAGCATGTCTCAGTTCTGGCTGTGTACTTGGTAGATAGTTTTCCAATCATGTTCAAATATGTTGTCTCTTAAAATCGAAAATGCTGCCTATAAATAAAAAATTAGATGGGTAAACTGAAAAAAATAAATTGCATTTTAATAAGAAGCCAACACATAATAATTGCTGTATTTATAAGCAATTATAAATAAGTACTTGAACACAACACACTTTATATAATATTCCTTCACATGACTGCAATGCTGCCGTTTCAGGTTTCTTTGCAACCCAAGATTATTTACAGACCCAGTTCAGTGCAAGGTTTACTGCCTAGTTAGCTCATATTGCAGTGAAGCTCAATGTTAACAGACTCATCATTAGGGTAAGCTTGACTAGGCACACTGTACTGTCCTCCCAAAAGAGGCAAGCCCCCCCTTGAGTGGAATGACAGCCCACAGGAATATAGGTTACAATGTGCAGCCAATAAAGAAAACATCCTAGAAAAATCCTATATATATATATTTTTTTTTTACTGTGTATGTGTATGTGTATGTGTGTGTGTGTGTGTATATATATATATATATATATATATATATATATATATATATATAGAGAGAGAGAGAGAGAGAGAGAGAGAGAGAGAGAGAGAGAGAGAGAGAGAGAGAGATGTATCCAATTGCCAAAATACCTAAATCATGTTATTAATAATAGCTATATCAGGTTAAATTCCAGTGTAAAATGATTCTGCACACAGGTGAAATCCTCCATGTAAGTTCAATCGGCAACACAAACCAGCAGTGCTTCACAATGACAACAGGGGACTGGCTGGAGCTGGCATTTCATGGGAAGTAAATCAGTTAGCTTCAGAAGTTAAGCGAGTATTATAAGATAATATTATTTGTTCTGGCCTTTGCATTCCCTTTGGAAGTCGATGCAATTAAATTTAACTATAAACTATGATTCTTTCAGAGTTAAAAATGGCTGCATGGGGGTTGTAAAGCTTCTTAAATGTTGTAAGGCTATGCTGTATGCTTGCTCAATACTAATTAGCTCTGAATGCATGCCAGTTTGCTGTCAACAGAAATATATATCTCATTGTTTTAAAGCTCAGGCACACAACAAATCTGCTGAAAATGTTCTGAGAACTTGGATGCTGGATTCATTCAGGAGCATGTTTTACAGCTACCTACTAAATGATATTCTTACAAGGTCAATACATGTCTTGCTTTTGAAGGCTCTAGATGGTGGTACGTTTCCAGACTTTGAAATTTCCTGTTTTTTTCTTTCTTTTTTTTTCTCCCTGCGTTTGATGAAAGGTTGCAAATGGAATTGTTTCCCCAATGTATTTTGGCACTTTGCAACTCTAAGCAGAAATTCCTACAAAGTATTGATTGGCAAAAGCAAAGGTGTATATTTAAAGGTGAAAACTGCATTTCAGTCCATTGTTAGTGTCAGCACTATTTTGTAGACTGCATTCATTAAACAGGAAAGATTAGGGCCTGTTAAATAACAGGGGGATTAAACATATGCATTGAAAAATAAAACTCACTTGCTGCTGAAACATTCACTTCTCTGGATCTTGTGTTTCTGTCATGGAAAAAGTGTGATTTAAACAGATATACACCGGACAGATCCACTGGGAAGAAATCAGTTCCTCCATTTCTATAAATGAGATACATTGTTGTTCTTTCAAGAGAGGGGCTCTGTGTACAGTTATGCTGTGTACTGAATAACTCAACTATTTACATAAATGAAATGCATTGCTGTTCTTTCAAGAGAGATGCTCTGTGTGAAGTCATGCCGTGTACTGAATCACTCAACTATTTATGTCTGAAGATGAAATACTGTATCTAGTTATTTGCATGAAAGCAAACACAGTTTACATTATAGTAAACTGCTCAACTACATATAAATGCAACCAATATTAATAGCCAAATAGATGAATACCATCCTACAGTACAGCAGGGAGACCAAACAACAACCTCTGATAGCCATCAATCCCTCTTACACACCTGTAGGGTCTAGTATCAGAACCCAGTGGCAATGAATCAGGAAGCAGTCCATTAACCCCTGCAGGGCCAGGCAGGTGTGGTACATCTTCATTTATTAACCTTTTTTATTCTGAAAAAACTAATTTCACATATCATTCCCTGTTCACCCAGCTGTGCCCTTCTATACAAACATCTGCCCAATAGATCTGCAATATGTAGTCTGACACTTGAGTTTCATACTGCAGTTTATATCTTCAGAGCCTGGGGGAATGACCGAGCTCTGCCAGTGTTTTGATTCCATGTGAAAGAACCTCACTGTATCTCCAGTTGGGGTTTTCAGATACTTCAATTCAAGTCTGTCCCAAGGTATTTATCATATGGAATTGGCAATCAGTTATAGAGAGGGTGGAAGTATCAAAAACAATAAAATGCAACATCACTCTTTTAACAAACTATCATGATAGTTTATTCTGGCAGCCGCCACTGTCATTATTTAAACAAAACATCACCCTCTCCACAAAGAGTTGTTTTGTTATTCTGCCAAGACAGTCAAGGTACTGGACGTGCATAAAAGAGGTAAAGCTCTATTGGAGTTGGTGCTCTGTGACAATGTGCAACCTAGTAAAGGGATCAGGATTGTTTTATTCTATGTTGAAATCTGAGAAAGGAAGATAGATAAGCAGCAGCCTACAAAAAGATACTTGCCTTTAGATCCCTGTGACTGGAAGCTTCAGTTTCCTTGATCCCTCAATGATATGATAGAAAATTATGTCAGATGCCTTGGTGGTGAGGTTTAAATTTAAGAGCTTGCTTACAGCTTTGCATCACAACATCGATATTTATAAAAGTCTTCGCATATAACCAGCATAAGTTATAGCTTTTTTTAGACACGTCAATCCAAAGTGGACATGTGTAAACTGACAGTGTTGTGTGATGCACTGCTGCTTCAGAGTCCCTGTGGATGAGATAAGTTTGAACGCTCTGTAACCAAATGTACAGGTCAGTCTGGCTTCTTTACTTAGTGGTGAAGACGCCGGAGTGCTGTGTGCATGGTCGCTGGTGGCACGATGGACACTGGACTTGGGGGAGCTGCTGAAGTACAGGAAATGGAAAACTGAAAACCTAACATGGGAGCTGGTAGTGGTGTGAACTGAAGCTTTCTGTGCATTCTGTATAAGAAGCATTAAGACATTATTGACTCCTGGTCTTGCTATATTTTGGGGTTGTTTTATTAGTTTTAATCAAGGCCTGTTTAAAATAAATGTATCTTACTGATGTATATTTAAAGGATGCAGACACGTTGACACCACTGTTTTCTTGTCTTCCAAACAAAAAATCAAAACAGCAAACAATTATATGTTTTGTCTGGGTGTTTTATCCAGAGAATGGCTTGGCTGTACTAACTTTAAGAAGAAGAATGAGAAGAATAACTAGATGAAGATGGTACCAGAATCACGCATTCAAGATATCGTGAGGGTCTGGAATCAACTCTCCACTAATGTTTTTTAAGCTGACACCCTGGGATCCTTCAAGAAGCTGCTTGATGAGATTCTGGGATCAACAAGCTACTAACAACCAAATGAGCAAGATGGGCCGAATGGCCTCCTCTTGTTTGTAAACTTTCTTATGTTCTTATGTTCTTATGTATTGCAAAAACAAAAGCAGTTCTTGGTGTTAGCGGAAGATGGCTGCAGTGAGGTTGCTATGGCAACTCCAACTGCTTTCAAAAGGAACTCTTCCCTTGATAGGTTCTCTATTATACTTTCTGCTGTTCAAAGATTAGCTGCAGATAGAAATTTGGCTTTTTCAAACATTGTGAAGAGTGAAGGACGCTCCACTGTTAACACTACAAAAAAGATATAAAAATAAAAAATGAGCATTGTCATTTCACATTTGGTAGAGGCCCAAACTAGCTGTGACAGCATGTAAGTAAACTCTTGATGAAAGACCAATTGCTATTGGCATGTAGTTAAGAATAACTTACCCTGCAGTATAAGTCTGCTGAAATAGGGATGTTATAGCCCACACAAGCTCACAGTAAAAGGGAAATTGATGGAAATGACATGTTCTTTCACATTCTATAACAATGGAAAAAAGAAGGTCCATTATGCAAATTCCAGCTTCTCTTTTTCTTAAGAATGTGGTTATTATCTGAAGATAATTGGGGTTAGTGCTGTGTGCTGAAACCAGGGATACTTGTTTGTTACACCTTTTTCCAGAGCATCAATGCATTTGTTGTCTTTTAAAAATGTATGTAAATGTATGTAATGAAAACACATTCCTTGAGCTGCATGTGACTATTGCTTATTCTTCTTTAAAAGATAAATAAATAAAGAGAATAAATACAGAAATAATAAAATAAACACAGTAATAAGATGCATTTTTTTTTGTTTCCTCGAGAAAGTCTGTCAACTTCAGAACGCATTAAACGAAAAGGTTGTGTTATTGCCATTATTTCCGAGTTCACCTTGAAAAAGCTACAGGCACTGGAATCCAATCTTTATACTGCCAATAAGTAGGATTTTACAATAAACCCAAATGACAAAGTTCTCAACAGGACAAAAAGATAGATGTGGCACTTTCATCATAAAGCTGAAAAACTGGAGGCAGTGGGAGAATACCAATCCCATCAGTCGGTGTGACTGACAGGCTAAGGATTATAGGACACCAAAGAGACAGCAAAATAAACTTGGTGGTCCTCTAACAGCCATGTCCTCAATTAACTTCATTTTATCTTCCCATTCAGGCAGACCATTTTCCACAGAGATGGATGCCTGATGATTGATTTTCCAAAGCCTCATGATTGATCAGCTGCTATAGACCTAGACTGCTGAATTTCAAATGCTTTTTTGCTTAATCCTTCTTAGCCTGTCCTTGTTTCAGGGAGTTCAGGGAGTAATCCTGACGCTGGATTTCTGCCGTGAAGGAAGTAAAGAGGAATAGCAAGAATTTAACTGAAAAAAACAAAACTAAAACAAACTATTTATACTGTAAAGGACACCCACACACCAACTCTCAAGTACAAATGACATCTGAAATAAGATATATGAGTTCGGGGAGTAATACTAATGCTGGATGTCTGCTGTGAAGGAAGTCCTTAGCCTGTTCTTGTTTCAGGGAGTAATCCTGACACTGGATGCTAGCCTGTCCTTGTTTCAGGAAATAATCCTGACACTGGATGTCTGCCGTGAAGGAAGTATGTTTAACCTAAGTTCCATCACTTCTTCCAACACAATAAATACATCTGTTGTGGTTAATTGTGCAGCAATGTCAAGCAGGCTGATATTAGGTCAAAGGAACCAGTGACTGAACTTTATTTTTAATTTTTTATCAGCATGAATCGAAATCTGGCCACGATGGTCCTTTGATGCTCTGGGATGTTTCAAAAACAGCTTTTCTCCAGGGCTGCCATACTTTACAGTTATAATGAAACGCTTTGTATTTGATACAGTTCTTCACAAAGCTCATAGACGTAGGTCAAGCAGCAGCTCTTCCAGACAACCCCTCAGAGATGGAAGAACTAAATATGTAAATAACAACCTTGACATTCTTCATTCCCTCTTTCACGCATCTTTCTTTAAAATCCTGACTTTGAAAAGCCAGACACTCCCCACTGCTAAGAATTTAAAATGATGGTGAATACATGATTAAGGTCAATCCAGGCAGCTGCTTTTAAACACACACAATACTTCAGGGTTTTTGCAAATGGGTTTACTTTTTCTAAAAGAGAACCTCTAAAAAAATGAATTTGCAATGTCCTTTGCAGAAAGTCAGAGACAGGTTACAGCAAACATATTCAACCAGCCAGAAAAGAAAATACTAAGATTAGAAACAATTCAAACACATTATTTCTTGATGATCTCGCTGACAAACAATCCCTGCATGCTGACAGTTTTATTAACTATTACTCAGGCATGGAACTCCCACCTTTGTCAAATCTACCTCCTGTCATTTGTTAAATACATGACTAAGCAGCCTGGTCACTTTGTTGTATTTGCTGTTGTTAAACCTATAATTGAAATCTGAACTAAAGACTTGGGTGGATAACTAGAAACACCTTCTGAAACCATTTAGAATATTTTACCACAGGCTGGAAACGACCGTATTGATTGAATTGTGAGTCATGGCCCTGCTCCTTAACATAAACCTGATTAGAATTGTGTTATGCTTTTTATTTAAAAAAGAAGGGGAAAGTCAGTTGGCTGTATGCTGCCTATAGGTTTTACACAGCTCATTGGTTCTTTATATCGTCATGACCTGTATTATAAATAAACATTGATTTATAGATATTATTTGTAATTTTTATTTAAATAATGATTCATTTTCCTGGAATTTAAGAAACAAATCAGAAGGTTATTAAAAATTAAAATTAAAATAACAGGCTACCTTTAGGCATAATATATTCATGCAGCCCTTTGTCTGCTTTTCTGCATAATCTATAAATGTTACAGAAAAAAAGCCCATACACCTGATATCATACAATATCATTATTTATGGTAGAATTATTTGTGTATTGCCACATGATGGATTTGGAACAAGAAGGAATCTGTTTCTCTATTCTGAAGTGCAGTATGAGTTTCAGTGGTAGGCTGATACAGATTGAATCAGGTGTGTTTATGCACACAGGTCCATTTTAATAGTCAGTGACTTTACTTCAATCATGGAATCCGAGGCCATGCTAAAAAGCCCTGAGCAATAAAAGGAGTGCTGAAAGCAAGCTTGATCCCAGTAGCAGCTTAAAAAGGCAACGACTGTAAAAGGAAATTACCCGCCAAGACAAAGAACTCCGGAGAAGCAAAAATAGTGCAACTTCATGCAACACAGTCTTTAAAAATGTCTAAAATGAACCAAATACAATCGCAGCTAAGAGTCAAGCTCATAAAGACAAATGGCAGCAGTATGTTAGAAACTGCTGTGAGTCCATGAAATCTAATGCTGTTGAAGCTGACCCTTTTGGATCCTTCAAGAAGCTGCTTGATGAGATTCTGGGATCAATAAGCTACTAACAACCAAACGAGCAAGATGGGCCGAATGGCCTCCTCTCGTTTGTAAACTTTCTTAATAAATACAGAGCTATATGTTTTCAGATTACATTAACACATGGGCGATGAAATGTGATTCCAATCCAGATCAATACGGTGCCACATGTTGTTTCTGTTTATTGAATTAGCTTATATTGTCATTTCTCACTTAAAAATCTAATTGTATTATATCTACCTAGAGCACTAAGCTCTGACTGAGGCTATACTGTCAATCTCATCACAATTAGACATATACAGATAGATCATCTGTTGTATTCTCAGATCGGTCCATTGATAAATTATACAGCTGCCTATTGAATTTTTACAGTACCGTATATTTCTAAATAAGAAATGAATTCCCTAATTTCTTAGCATTCATCTTTCATTAAATGTATTGATTCAACAAAAGCTGCTGGAGTTAAAGGTCGTGGAAATCTAAATAATGGAAATAGAAAACAAAATCTACTTTATTTTCTTTGCAGGAAAAAAAGAAGTTACGGCTTTTACTGATAATTAAACAGAAATGACTATTTAATTGCCCAACAAAACAGGTGTATAGATTTCCCAAATCCTATCTGACAAGAAATCTGTTTGAAAAGCATTTACTAATTATTTTTAAATTGCTTGCCTGAATCATTCATTAGTTTAAATGCATCATTGATTATTATGGGTATTAGCTTAAGAATTTAAGAATTTAAATTGTGTTTACTGTATGAAGAGTATTCAAAGCCTTTATCAAGACCAGAGCAAAACAAGCATGCGGTTTGCTTCAGGCTCGAAATTAGTAGGTAATTGAGCCAAAGTGGACCTGCAGTGACACCCTCTGTAGATGTATTTTCTCCCTAATTGGTATAAATGCAAACAACTGTTTTCATTGAATTGTGCTGGCAGAATGGTTCACTAGATTGCTGCACCGATCTCAGATGTGTACAACTATACAGCTGATAATGTGAAGATACATTTGTTGTTAAAAGCACAAGGCAGACAGATAGTTAGCATGGGGTTGAGGGGGCAAAACAACATAAACAAAAAAAAACCTGTCAAAGAAGAGTTTTCCCAGTAGTTGTGTAATATTTCCCAGAATAACCATCATAGTTACCTCATAACAATGTGTTTTATTGCTGAAATGAAATCTTTAATGAGAGGATTCGGAGATCTTGATATGAATAATGAGTAAGGGGTCAGGAATGATGGTATACCTAGTGGAGATGTACAGCCCTTGTTTAGACTGAAAGTAAGGACCTGCAATGAATGCTCATCATGTTTAATTTAAATGCTATACCGCAGCACATTTGGACATGCTATGTGTTATGCTTTACTGTGCTTTTACCATAGTAAACCAAGGCAGTCAGCCTTTATAGTTAAACGCTAAACTAGAGAAGTAATTTATACAGCCCTTTCCTCTGTCTGCAGGCTATCTAGGGGGTGAGAATGGGATGTTCTAAGGCACACTAATTGGTTCTTTTTTCAAAAGATTTGACATTGTAATTGAAAGAGGTTTCCAGAGGTACAATCCCACATGTCCGAAGGCATCCGTATGTCTTAAAAAGTCCGATGCTGATGCTTGAAGCCACAATCGGGGGGGGTGCATTGTCCAAGGGCACTGAGTACCTGTCTTGGATCTTATTGCTATCCTGGACCCTTGTCCATGGCTAACATGCAGAGACTCAATTCAATTGGGCGTGTAAGCATGCAGGCATTTTTAAACAAGCTAATTCAGAAGGTAATAGTATTGGCAGTGCAGTAAACATTTGTCATATAGCTCCATACAAACAGCAACATATACATATTTACTGAACATCGCAGTCTGGGCTTTAGGGCTGCTTCTTTTTCTTTCCCTTGTGACTCGAGTGTAAAGTAAGACCGTCTTTTATTTGTAATAGAAAGCTATGGACAAGTTGCCTGCAGGTTTTAAGCATTAGCCACAGGACACGAAGGAGTTGTAAGAATGGAAATGCAATTTGCACAGGCTAGACATTGTTCAAGTTTGCACTCATGCTTTTACACATAGATTTCAGCTAGTTCTCTTGTCCAGTACTCTTAACAGGTACCACTAGTTTTTTGTATGTGCTGAAGAGACAATTTTTTTTTTTATCGAGGTATCCTTCACTTACGGCAAGTAAAGTGTCAGCTATCATTCAGTGTGTATTGCTGTGAAAGGTCATGTACAAAACAGGTTCAGTCAGTGCTCACCTAAATTCATACGAGGCAGAACTAACCCTGGCCCGTGCACGTGGTGTTTGGAACTCATATAGCCTGTGGGATTGCTATGCTTTCACTGGTGACTGTTGTGTACAGTAAACTATAGTTCTTTATTCCTGTCCAAGGCTGCACAAGATTAATCTAAAAGTAGCTCTGGCTGGGTGTGTTTTTTTCTATTTTTTATTGGTGCCTTAGGTTATCTATCAGGAGTATAGCGTTTGACTTGTTCTCTAAATCAAGCACTTTTACTTATCTATGTTCCCAGGTTCTTAAAGTAACATGTACAGTAAGTAGTGTCTGTCCAGATGGACTCTTCTATGTTATATTGTTCAAATATACATGCCATCACTTTGTGTTGTACAACAGCCAATATATCCATAATGTACACAGCCGCGATGGCTCTGTAAGTGCATGCAATGATCATGCAGGTCTCAGAATTGTGTGTTTGTACGGTCTTGGAAATTTGATCATGGTTCGTTTGTTATAATGCTCCCACTATTTAATTGTCTTGTTATGCTCGGTTCTGTGCTCTGGGAATCCTGCAATGTTTTGCACCCTGTTTACAGCGGTCCTGTGTTTTGGCATCTTGGTTATTTTTGCTGCCTTGGAATTAATCTGTAACACATGGTCTCTTTTGCAAGTGTAATTCCTCTGAACATTTTTGAAGAAGTTTTGACTGTCAATTTCACAGCAACCTTCTTCTGAGATGGTAAAACCAGGACAACACCTTGGTACAAAGGGGGGAAATGGTTCTGCTGACTGCCTCATCGATTCCAACCCCAAACACACACACACTATCTCAGACCTTTACCTGGCAATTGATTTAAATCAATAGGCAATCACATTTCACTACATGACCTTTAAATAATCAAGCATGCTTCTGCTTCAGAAAGACTGGGTACATGACACACATAAAAAACAGAAGTGGAAGAATCCGATACCTGTAAGTTATAATAAAGTCAAAGTAAAGTAGTTTGTGTGTGTGTGTGTGTCTGTCTGTCTGTCTGTGGGCAAGTATTACTCTCAATGTGCAGTGCAAATTTTAGAAAATGTCCCTACAAAATAGTAACTCCTGAAAAAATGACGTTGTGCGGACGTCCCCACTCTTGTTATAGTCTAATAGAGCACTCTTGTTTTAGAACCAAGTACTTGCAAATAACATGAATGTTGTATGACATTCAGGGGGGAATCCAACACTATCAGCTAGATTCCCGAATGTATATTAGCACAAAGAGAAAATAATGTAAGATTGTTTACAAGATTCTAAACAAAATGTCTTGTGTTTTTGTTCTGGTTTGTTGGGTGCCTTTTTAGATGGTGTGATGAATCTAGCACTGCATCGCCCCTCAGTCTACAATTCAAATGTAGTAACAACTTCAGTGGCCTTAGGCATACACATTAAAATGAACATTACTGAGTGGATGGGACTAGGCACTGGGACCCCAGATGTTTCCTCCTGTAAAAAACTTGTTTTTCCTCTCCCTGCAGTGTCCTGATCTTCAGACCATGCTGGAGTCATAGATGTGTTAACATGTTTAAAATGTTTTTTGTTGTTAATCTGAATGCTTAATCAATGAATGTCCACCTATTGTGTGATGTTTAATGTCCTGTGTGAATGGGCATTCCCTAAGTAATGTTGAGTTCAGGCAAATAATGACTGCAAACAGGGTGGACTAATTCACTGTATTGTACAGGAATCATAGTTAATCAGTAGGCATCACTGTAAGACTTGGAAGGCAGCTCTCAAGATCATTGCTGTTCATAGAACAAATAACTCACATAGAAAATGCTTTCAAGGTTATGAGACTGAAGACAGGTCTGTTTAATTTCTTAGATACCATTTAAGCACCAGTATGTGGAGAATCTGCATTAAGCATTACAGTAGCTGTGCTAATTGGCAGCAATCTTGCAGAAAGATTGAACGGCTTTTGAATAATGATCATGTGAAGGTTCAGCATGCCTAGTGTATGAAGGAAGCTTTAGAGAACATACAAATAAAACCAAAGGTTTAAAAAAAAAAAACCACAAAGCACAATGGACAGGTAATGGTATTTTAAAAGCAAAAATGTTAATTGCTGCAGAAGAGAGCTTCAATTGTTCATACTTTAATGAGTGGGGTGTTGTTGCACAAAACTATAATAGAAAGCAAACCAAGCACAGTGATTCTATTGATAGAAACGGGAAAGAATGTTTTTGTGCCAGGATTGTATTGTAACAATACAAGTTAGCATGAGCTAGGTATGAATATTTGTGCATACACTGTATATACAGAACAATGTGCATCAAAAGGGTTAAATCATTAGCGTTTGGGTTTATACAACTTTATATGGAGGTAGTGATGTCAGCAAGTCGTGTTTCCTAAAATATGCAACATACAGTATATCCTAGTTTATGGCATTTTGTTTAATTGAAAAAGGAAAATATGAAATGGGTGTTTTGTGTTTTTTTAAAGAAAGTGAGATCTTATTGTAATGATTTGACTAACTCAGTGATGCCTTATCACAGTGCCACATGTTCCCAATCCCAATAAAGTTCCATTCCTACTTTCTGCCGAGACTTTGACTCCTCCCTCTGGTCCTCCCAGAGACCTCCTCCAATATTGATTGGTCAAGCATTGTATCTGCCAGATACGTGTTATAAATACAGAGGAGGACAGGGTATTAAGAAGGAAGACAGAAAGAGCAGCTTGCACTTGAATTGGTAAAAAAAAAGAGAGACTTCGGGAAAAGCAGAATTACAATAATCAATTCTAGATAAAGGCATTTATCAGCATCACACATGGTGACCTGAAGATAAGGGTAAAGATGGACAATGCAGCCAGTTAACAGAGACCAGAATTGCAAATACAATTCACTGTAAAAGAAAACAAAAAATGTACCCACAGATTCCAAATAGCATGGTTCTTCTGAGAAGCGTTCATTCCATCCTGAGTGAATCATTTCTGATTACATATTTCACTGCAGATCTTATTCACTTGTACAGAACATTTGCCAGCCAGAGGAGGCCATTCGACTCATCCAAGCTCTTCCACTTTCCAGCGGCTGATTGATCTCAGAATGTAGCAAAGTTGTCTCTTAAAGGACCCCAGTGATCCTGCCTCCACAGCATAAGCTATATCCTCATTGAACACAGGTATCATGTAACATGACGGAGAGCCCAGTGATACATTGAGAAATGTAAGCAATTAAAGTCACCACCAAAGGGAAAGGAGAAGAAGATATATTGAGAGGGACGGAAAAGAAGATCATTTATGACTGAAAACTATGATAAAGCAAGCAACTCGCAGAAAGCGAGTGTACCCTTCATACTCCCAAAACAATAATCAGGATTTTACAAATGCTTTAAAGACACATCATTAGAGGGCCTTTACTGTTGCTGTTCATGCTGTCATTTGCATACCATGAGCTATTATTTTAATTGTGCACCATGACAAGAAGCGATGCGTGTTGAGATATTAACAGTACCATATGGACCATATGCCTTGAAGGGGGCTTGAATTAGTAGTAACATTCCAAGCTCACTGGGAAAGCAAAATCAAAGAGGTAATCAGACAGTCTGATATGTCTCAGAAAGTTACACTCTGTTCCTGTCGTATGGTGAGCCATCTAGCTGGTTGAGTGCACTGTTTAATCTAACTGCTGTCTAAATGTCCTAGAAATACCACTGACAGAAAAGCATCAGACCAGGCAAGGCTACATGCACTGCATATACCATCTTGAAAACATATAATTCAGAAGCAGCAGGTTTCTGCCAACTGCAAACATTATTCTCGTCTGCCTCATATCAAGTGCAGGGCAACGCAGAACTTCAACTATAGATAGATATAAAGAAAAACATTTCCATAACAATTCACGCTGTGTTGGAGTTGTCTAGAATAACTAGGGTCAATAATGTAATGTATAATTAAACTGAGACTCATAGGGTATATCATTCCCTAAATGAGTCTTGAAAACCACTTCCACCTTCCAAAATAACATTGTCATAAGTCCTAATGGAGTAATTTTTCAACAGAAGGACCAGGGAGAATTGCCTCCAGTTAAGGGCCACAGCACAGCTGCTGGAGGCAAAGAGCTCACATAAAGATACATGTGTTTTCATGTCAGGCCAGGTGTTTGCCACCTGCGCTCTTTATGGGGTGGTTATATTGTAACCTAATGTGGAGAGCTCTCATAAAACCACTCAGCTGTGCAGTTTCATTTTACAACCTTTGTAAATGTTGTGAGAGGAATGACTGTAAGACATGTCCTATTCCTCCCAGGGTGAGACGAGAGCAGCGTCACTGTGGGGAGCAGCCTGATCTGCCTGCGCTGTGGGAGCCAGTCCCACATGACTGATGCACTCGCTGCTCAGAAAGGAAAAAACAAACAAGGAAAAACATGTGTGACCTTGGATGGCCTAATGGAATGCCATCCTGTTCTCTGTGATTGCAACTGCCAGAGACACACACACATCTTAAAAAGGATCTTTGAGATGGATTGCCATGTTCAACATCTAAAAATGAAACAATGGTGATGATTCCAAAGCTTTAAATAAATAACCACAGAGGTCAATTTAAGAACTCCTGCATGCAACTTTCTTTGTTTCTTGCTTGGTCTGTAACATTAAAAACTGATATAAGTTTAGCACTGGGTAATGTTTTGGGAATATGTCTTTTTTTTCCCTTTAGCTACGCCATTTGGGTGGCCTATACCCAGGAATATTTATCTTGAGAAACCAGTTTGTCTACATACCTCAAGCCAAGTCAGAAGTAGCGCTGTGTGTAAATGTGGTTAAAAATCCCTGTCACAGTTAAAACGGTTATCAGATTAAACAGCTGTTATATGTAGCACTCACACTTCCCAAGGAGAATGACAGGAAGATGAATGCACACCTGTGTTTGAGCTGCACTTCTTAAAGGCTGTCATCTCAGTCCTCTTCCTCTTATATTGTCAGAGGAATGCTGGTGGGATGCATTGCAATAAAGTACCTGACAAGCTCATTGTTTCAATAGAACCCTACCTAGCAATGTGACTGAAATCAGTCTGATGAAGTTACAGCATGCTAAAGGTTCTGCTGCTGGTTCTTAGGGTACATTAAAAACAAGGGCAGTGCTACCCAACTTAGGTTCATTTAGGATTATTTTGTAAGACCTGCAGGTAGTAATCAATACTCTCATTGCAGGTGTTCTATGGGGAATGGGATGCCTGCTGTACCTAGGCTAGGGCAAGTCTTCTTCAGTGTCCTGAAGCCTTGAAATCCCTTTCTCCATAAAGTACACTGAAGTAGAGCACCAGTCCTTATATATACTGGGCACAGGGTTTCCTGAAAATGTAATTGCTGCCAGCCTCCTGCTTATCTATCGACACGGTTACACAAATTTGCTCCTATAAATTGAAATAAAAAGGGTCGATTGTGTCTCTGAGCAATTCTTTTTATCTAAACTTAAACAACAACAGTATGCTGCTGCAGAGCTGAACTTTTCTCAAGGTGCCTTACATTTACCAAGGGAATGAACACGCACCCGTAAAGGATACAATTACAACTGTTAAACCTGCGGCTTTCTGGCTTCTGAAACGCAATTCATGGTTCACAAATTTGTAAAAAAAAAAAAAAAATTGGAGCTGTCAAGAAGTATCACACTGGAATGAACTTGAATAGCCTTACGGGCAAATTACATGAATGCTTTGTTATGCATAATTATATATAAAAAAAACAATTTGCAAGCAAGGCCTCTGCCTCTGGCAGAGCAACATATGAACTTTTTAATAACCGTGTCACCTGCCTACTGTAATAATTTAGCACCCACTATTTGTAGCATAAGGAAATAGGGGCTTGGAGCCAGAAATTAGAAAATGTCATGCAAATCATACAAAAAAATAATCCAAAATGAACAGTCCAGTTGTGTTGTGAAATTAACAGCACTGCACCATATTAAATGAATATGCAAGAGTACTGGAAACCAGATATCAAATCAAACACTGATTGAGTGACTTTTCAATATTGCATGAACTGACTGAGCTTCTGCTGGGCCAGCATGTTTCTTACTTATCAATAATTCAGTCCAGCAAGTTTGTAGAATCTGTCAGGGTAATGCTCAGTAATGGTCACACAGACTGCAAAAATAAAACATCAGTCTAAGAGAGGGTAGGTTAAAGCACCTGTGAGTGTGGGTGTTGCTTTCAGTGCAGCAGGTCACAAGGGGTTAATAACATTCGTTTGCAGACTGTTTCCTAATATCCATTAAAGTCCTTTGACACGATACAGAAAACCCCAATCAGACACTTTCTCCAATATAAAAATAATAAAAAATGCTCAAGACACAGTATTAGTATAAAGGTTATAGTGGGTTAAATAATTCTCCTTGGTGTGAGAGCCTTCTGACAATAACAATGTTAAGACTATAGGCCAGCATGAAGTGCTTCAGTTCCAGATTATTTTATCCATCTGCATGTGTCCTGCTGATCTCACAAATCTTCATGCTATCTGATCTGTAGAAATCTTTTTACTCTTTCTATTCGATCTTGTTAGCTTTCTGCCTATCCTGCCTACTGTTCAGCTTCAGTTCATTCTGTCCTCAGACACACTATATACTGTATATTATCAACGCTAAAATTAGCAATCAAGCTAGGAATCTATTGGGTTAGATATATAAACAGCAATACACACAGGTAGGTTTTCGATCAGGTTGTCTGACTATCTTGTGGGCGTGTTTTCTAGGCGCAAACTCAGAAACTCAGGTTGCACGTATATGACACAGGACAACCCAACATGTATTTCTTCTGCAAAGTAGAATTGCTTTTTTAAGTGAAAGAAAATAATAGTCATTGCTCAGTACAGGATGACTGAAGCGTATCCTTATACTGTTGTTCGCTTGTAATTTTAACTAGGCTGTAGAACACTGGACTTGCTTGCTAATTACAAATAGGTATGTGTATTGTAACCTTCTTTAATTCAAGACCAGGTGCTTATGGTTCTTTGGAGGTAAATTCTTCTCACACACGCAAGCAAAAAACACAAAAACTGAACAGGAATTGATAAAGACTTCTCATCCACACTGCAAAAAACACAAAGACAACAGGAATTGATAAAGACTTCTCATCCACGCTGCAAAAAACATAAAGACAACAGGAATGCAACAGTTGTGTGCGTGTGCGTGTGTGTGTGTGCATATGCGTGTGTGTGTGCGTGTGCGTTTGGGCGTGTGTGTTTGTTTTTGTTGAAGACATTGATGAATTTCGTATTTGTTATTGGAAGATGACCTTATGGCTGAAAAATATAAGAACATAAGAACATAAGAAAGTTTACAAACTAGAGGAGGCCATTCGGCCCATCTAGCTCGTTTGGTTGTTAGAAGCTTATTGATCCCAAAATCTCATCAAGCAGCTTCTTGAAGGATCCCAGGGTGTCAGCTTCAACAACATTACTGGGGAGTTGATTCCAGACCCTCACAATTCTCTGTGTAAAAAAGTGTCTCCTATTTTCTGTTCTGAATGCCCCTTTGTCTAAACTCCATTTGTGACCCCTGGTCCTTGTTTCTTTTTTCAGGCTGAAAAAGTCCCTTGGGTCGACACTGTCAATACCTTTTAAAATTTTGAATGCTTGAATTAGGTCGCCACGTAGTCGTCTTTGTTCAAGACTGAACAGATTCAATTCTTTTAGCCTGTCTGCATATGACATGCCTTTTAAGCCCGGAATAATTCTGGTGCCTCTTCTTTGCACTCTTTCTACAGCAGCAATATCTTTTTTATAGCAAGGTGACCAGAACTGCACACAATATTCAAGATGAGGTCTTACTAGTGCATTGTATAGTTTTAACATTACTTCCCTTGATTTAAATTCAACACTTTTCACAATGTATCCGAGCATCTTGGTAGCCTTTTTTATAGCTTCCCCACATTGTCTAGATGAAGACATTTCTGAGTCAACAAAAACTCCTAGGTCTTTTTCATAGATTCCTTCTCCAATTTCAGTATCTCCCATATGATATTTATAATGTACATTTTTATTTCCTGCTTGCAGTACCTTACACTTTTCTTTATTAAATGTCATTTGCCATGTGTCTGCCCAGTTCTGAATCTTGTCTAGATCATATTGAATGACCTTTGCTGCTGCAACAGTGTTTGCCACTCCTACTTTTGTGTCGTCTGCAAATGAAAATGTACTAAGCATGCAGATCTGTATGTGGCCCTTACCTAATCTTCAGCAGACATGTGTTCATACTCTGTGTCCCAATATATATTGTCTACTGTTATTGATTTGTGTCGCTGTCACCTTCATCCCTCGAATAGCTATGTTGTCATGCAGCATCAGACAATGTTCTGCAAGAATGTGTGAAAGTCTAGTGATTGAAGCACCAAAAAAGTCACTTATTGTTTACACTTTGTAAGGGATAATAAAAAAGACAGGAGTAATAACTGAAGACGCTTATTTTACTACTCAATGGAAAAAAAAAAAAACACTGCTCCTGTTGATTCCTGTCTCTGTGAAAAAAGCTGGTTACCATGGCAACAAACTCAAGAGCATCTCAAACTTCCAGAATGTAGACAAACCGAGGACACAGGGAAAAAACATGGTGAAGCCCCACAGTTTATAGAGCTTCACGTTTGAATTAAAATTGCAAGCTCCATACAAGGCTTATTCACAAACCATAATGCTGCCAAAACAGCTTGTCAGTGGCTCCTCCAATTTCACTTGAATATATCTGCTGCAGCTCTCCTAGACAATGAGAATAACCTATTGTGAGGTGCATATGTGTTCCACTGCATTACTATAGATATAGAACAGTTCCCTGTCTATGCTGGGTATAGAGTATTGTCATGCCATCTTATCTTCTGCAGGTTATGTTACATGTATTTTACCTGACGAATAGCACTTGGAACTGGCTTCAGATCGACAAGGGAATTTGACATGAGGGGGTTCTGGGGGTCCCTTTACATTTGCGGTTTTTTGTGTGAAAAGGTCAATAAGCCATGCAAATTTAAAATCTCTGCTTTCAATGATATTTGGAAAAGGCTAACTGAGGGCTGAGAAAGATACCAGTTTGAATATATTGAGCCATATCTTTTTGGGTATTAACATAAGATTTCATGCCAGTTAAGCCTATTATTTCCCAGCCAGGTCTTCTGTTTTGAGGGATTCAAGAATCACAGAGGACATAATTAAAGTCACAATTGATATTCTTTTTCTTATGTAACTAGAATCTATATTCCAAGTGCGTAGTACAATTTGCAAAATCTGAGATTCTTAATTATAGACCTCATTCAAAAGTGAACTTCAATTGGAGGTATAGCATTCGTTGTTATCTGCTGAGTTGTGGGGGTCACCTTATGGACTGTGAGCTTGATTTAATAATTATGATAATGATCATAATTACAAGAAGGTTCATTGGCTGTGTTAATCTGCTATATTTGTTGCTGTCCACCCTGAAGGAAAGAAGGACAGATTTACATAGACTGTCTCCTATTATCTGCAAACAGTATTGCAATCTAATAGTAAAGCAATGGGAAGCTATAAACTGTATGAAATCCACTGGCATATCCACAAAGAACATTATTAGCAGGATTCATTAAGTCACATAAACAATAAGCATAGACCAACACATGAATGTGTCAATTCATGCATGCATATATAATGACACCTCCAAGAAAGACTGCATGTTGTTATGGGTGTACAGACACGCACACACACACACACACACACACACACACAGCACCTACCAGCAAGATAACGCTTGCTTAATATGGTATGGCTCTAAGTTAGAAATTAGTTCTGTAAATCTTAACGTAGATATGAGAGGAGGAGGGTTGTGGTGGAAGCCCCTATGGAGTTATTGTTCAATGAGGGATTATTATACATGTGCCAAGAACCTGTGGCTGAATCATGATTTAAACACTTTTGGCTGCTTCCATATAGTGCAACTCTTCCTGCCCTGTAACAGGCAATCATACACACTTACATGTGCAGGTTGTGACAGTTATATCAGGCAACTGAAAGGCACAAGATATGGTCTACTTCTCACATATGTTTCAAAGAAACTTCAGTAAGACAAGGGATACAAATGTGTGGCAGAGGGTGTACTGTTCAGTGCCAGCAATCAAGAATCTAGCTAATCCTGTTAATACTGCTATCGAATGATGGTTTCATGCGCTATCACTATCTGCTAATTACAAAGTGAAATTCTAAGCTTTTGAAACACCCATACTATACATGACAACAAGTCTTGCCATATGAGCTAGCATTTTTAAAATTGCTAGAAAGGGAAAAAAATGTACTGGTTGTGCCACTAGAGCAAAAATTATTTTAGGAAATTTAAACAAACTGCCAGCTTTGAGAGAGAGCAGAATGCACTAAGCTATGGATAAATGTAGAAAATATATGTCTGGGCTGTATTGCGTGCAAGTCTCAGCATTTGGATGAGTGTGTTCAGTGCTTAGAGTGGAGCTGAATCCTGGAACTGAGTAAAGCATGGCCGTGCCAGTAGAGACGCTCTTTGCAGCAACCTTTGCAACTTGAAATGAGAGTGTAGTTCAGAGGTCAGACACTACCCATTCATTGAACATTGGTGAATAAACACTACAAAAATCAATATGTGATGTCTTTAATGATTATGGTGGCAAATGGACACCAGTTTTAGAACAATGAGCTAATTTCGTTATGATGTCCTGACTGCTAAATTATAGCCAAGCCATGATGCTGAAAAGTTTGTTTGCAATGGTTTAATGAAGCCAGGGCTGGGATCGCAAGTGACAGATTGTGAAATAAAAAAAAAAAATGCATTGAAGTCAATAGGAGGAAATTCATTTTATAAGATTTCCTGGGGGTATCGAATCGACCCAAAATGAAATGCCATATAAAAGAAACCTGGTTGTACGGTTTTAAAACCTGTGATATCTGCAGATGAAGAAACCACCACATGTAACCTGGACACTTTACTATGCCTCTAGTTAAGTAAGTATAAACGTTGGTGCTTTCATTTTGTTCATTTTGAAAGTCTATAATGGTGTAACTGTCTTTGAATATGTGCTGTGATTGTTATTTATGCTTACAGTTGCCACACTTTGAAAATATCAGACTAAGACAGATTTATCAATTACAAATTTATACTGTGATCAAGATTTAACAGTTTGAAATGTCAATATCCTGAGGAATTATCTTTTGATCTTATTATTTTTGCTGTCCATAATGAGATAATCTTGCTGGTAACTGTGTTTAAAATATCAAGGTTTGTTGATTTGTATTGACTGCCAGCTCTGCTGTGAAATTAGTATATATAAATAGAAGTCTTACAGGAAACATTATTGAACGCAGTATTAAAAAATGGCCAATATGGAAATGTTTTATTTCCAAAGCCTGCCAACCAAGCCACCCCCCGCATCAATCTAATTAAAACACATTTGGACTGAAATTAATACAAAATTTTAAAGGCTTCATGCCAATATTCCAATGTTTGCAATTAATTAAAGTATGAAGAGGCATCTGTTCTGACTTCTTCAGAAAGCACGGGCAGTAAAAACAGTAACAGCAAGTTGCTGCAGCTCATAAAAAGAGCCCAACAGTTCACTGCAATAAAAAGAAGTGTGTTTGCATGGTTTAATATGTCAATTTATACAGCACAGACATATACTAGCTTTTCATACCTGTTGAGTAAAAAGCTGATAATAACACTGCTTGCCCTTTTTTGCTGTAGAAACAACACCCACACAGTGCATGCCTCACTGCAATTCATATATAATGCTTCCAAACACTGCAAACCTTTTATGACATTACATGTTAACTGATGCTGGGTTTGCATGCATTACTCACACCCCAGCCTTGTTGAAATAAGCACTTTTGTATTGTGGCAAGCTAGGAGTCAGTTTTGGCTTCTCTGTAATTCTCTTGCATGTGCAGTGCTGCTTTGCATAAATCCTTTAAGGCATGACGTAATAATTAGCATAGGAACATAAGAACATAAGAAGGTTTACAAACGACAGGAGGCCATTCAGCCCATCTTGCTCGTTTGGTTGTTAGTAGCTTATTGATCCCAAAATCTCATCAAGCAGCTTCTTGAAGGATCCCAGGGTGTCAGCTTCAACAACATTACTGGGGAGTTGATTCCAGACCCTCACAATTCTCTGTGTAAAAAAGTGTCTCCTATTTTCTGTTCTGAATGCCCCTTTGTCTAAACTCCATTTGTGACCCCTGGTCCTTGTTTCTTTTTTCAGGCTGAAAAAGTCCCTTGGGTCGACACTGTCAATACCTTTTAAAATTTTGAATGCTTGAATTAGGTCGCCACGTAGTCGTCTTTGTTCAAGACTGAACAGATTCAATTCTTTTAGCCTGTCTACATATGACATGCCTTTTAAGCCCGGAATAATTCTGGTGCCTCTTCTTTGCACTCTTTCTACAGCAGCAATATCTTTTTTACAGCAAGGTGACCAGAACTGCACACAATATTCAAGATGAGGTCTTACTAGTGCATTGTATAGTTTTAACATTACTTCCCTTGATTTAAATTCAACACTTTTCACAATGTATCCGAGCATCTTGGTAGCCTTTTTATAGCTTCCCCACATTGTCTAGATGAAGACATTTCTGAGCCAACAAAAACTCCTAGGTCTTTTTCATAGATTCCTTCTCCAATTTCAGTATCTCCCATATGATATTTATAATGTACATTTTTATTTCCTGCGTGCAGTACCTTACACTTTTCTCTATTAAATGTCATTTGCCATGTGTCTGCCCAGTTCTGAATCTTGTCTAGATCATTTTGAATGACCTTTGCTGCTGCAACAGTGTTTGCCACTCCTCCTACTTTTGTGTCGTCTGCAAATTTAACAAGTTTGCTTACTATACCAGAATCTAAATCATTAATGTAGATTAGGAATAGCAGAGGACCTAATACTGATCCCTGTGGTACACCACTGGTTACCACACTCCATTCTGAGGTTTTTCCTCTAATAAGTACTTTCTGTTTTCTACATGTTAACCACTCCCTAATCCATGTACATGTGTTTCCTTGAATCCCAACTGCGTTCAGTTTGAGAATTAATCTTTTGTGCGGGACTTTGTCAAAAGCTTTCTGGAAATCTAAATAAACCATGTCATATGCTTTGCAATTATCCATTATCAATGTTGCATCCTCAAAAAAATCAAGCAAGTTAGTTAGACACGATCTCCCTTTCCTAAAACCATGTTGACTGTCTCCCAGGACCCTGTTACCATATAGGTAATTTTCCATTTTGGATCTTATTATAGTTTCCATAAGTTTGCATATAATAGAAGTCAGGCTTACTGGTCTGTAGTTACCTGGTTCAGTTTTTGTTTCCCTTTTTGTGGATCGGTATTACGTTTGCAATTTTCCAGTCTGTCGGTACAACCCCTGTGTCAAGAGACTGCTGCATGATCTTGGTTAGCGGTTTGTAAATTACTTCTTTCATTTCTTTGAGTACTACTGGGAGGATCTCATCCGGCCCAGGGGATTTGTTTATTTTAAGAGCTCCTAGTCCCTTTAACACTTCTGCCTCAGTTATGCTAAAGTTATTTAAAACTGGATAGGAACTGGATGACATGTGGGGCATGTTGTCAGTATCTTCCTTTGTAAAAACTTGTGAAAAGTAATCATTTAATATATTTGCTATTTTTTTTTCTTCATCTACGATTTTGCCATTTGTATCTCTTAAACATTTAATGTCCTCTTTGAATGTTCGCTTGCTGTTGTAATATTGGAAAAACATTTTGGAATTGGTTTTAGCTCCCTTAGCAATGTTCATTTCTATTTCTCTCTTGGCCTTTCTAACTTCCTTTTTGACTTGCATTTGCAGTTCTGTGTACTCTTTCTGCGTACTTTCTTTTTGGTCCTTTTTTAATGCTCTGTAAAGTGCCTTTTTTCGCTGAATTTTTTTTTTAATTGATCTATTAAACCATTTTGGCAATTTAGTTTTACATTTAGATTTGTCTACTTTAGGGATGTAATTGGTTTGCACCTCCAGTACTACATTTTTGAAGAACAACCATCCTTCTTCTGTGGGTGTTTTCTCTGTTTTACTCCAATCTACTTCTGTTAGTCTTTGTTTCATACCTTCATAGTTTGCTTTTCTAAAATTGTAAACCTTAGCTTTAGTCATTACTTTTGGGGTTTTAAAAAACACTTCAAATGAGACCATGTTGTGGTCTGAGTTTGCCAATGGTTCTCTGACCTCTGTTAGTTATTCTATCTTCGTTATTTGAAAAGACTAAATCAAGGCATGCCTCCCCTTTAGTCGGTGCCTTGACAAATTGTGTTAGGCAGTCATTTGTCATTTCCACCATTTCTATTTCATCCTTCGCGCTACCCATCGGGTTTTCCCATTTTATTTGGGGGAAGTTGAAATCCCCCATTAGTATGGCTTCTCCTTTGCCACACGCATTTCTAATGTCATTGTATAACAGATTATTGTGCTCACCGTCTGAATCTGGCGGTCTAGAGCATGCTTCTATTATTATGCGCTTTGAATTTCTGTCTGTTATTCTGACCCATATTGATTAGGTTTTATTTTCTTTGTCCAGCTTTAACACCTGGGCTTCAAGACTGTTTCTTCTGTATAACGCTATCCCTCCTCCTCTTCTGTCCTGCCTGTCTTTCCTATACAGTGCATACCCACAAATATTATATTCGTCCCCAGTGCAGTGCCTCGACCAGAGGTAGGCATCTTTTCATGAGCTGATAATGCTATTATTCTGTCAGTGACTGTGACAGAAAGATCCCTGTTGCTGGTTCTTGTGCAGATGTGTGCAGCTGGGATGCATAACAGAAGATGCGTTGCTAGGCAACCAATTGAGCAGTTAGGTTTACCCACCGCTGAGCTGATCAGAGGTCCAGATTGGCTGGGGGGGTGTGCCCGGGGAGGCTGCACAGAGCTGATCAGGAGGTCCAGATTGGCTGGGGGGCATGCCCGGGGAGGCTGCACAGAGCTGACCGGAAGGTCCAGATTGGCTGGGGGGCGTGCCTGGGGAGGCTGCATAGAGCTGATCAGGTCTGGATTTGGCTGGGGGGCGTGCCCGGGGAGGCTGCGTAGAGCTAATCAGGAGGTCCAGATTGGCTGGGGGGTGTGCCTGGGTAGGCTGCACAGAGCTGATCAGGAGGTCCAGCTTGGCTGGGTGGCATGCCTGGGGAGGCTGCACAGAGCTGATCGGGAGGTCCAGATTGGCTGGGGGGCGTACCCGGGGAGGCTGCACAGAGCTGATCGGGAGATCTGGATTGGCTGGGGCGCATGTCTGGGGATGCTGTGTAGAGCTGATCAGGAGTTCTGGATTGGCTGGGGGGCGTGTCCGGGGAGGCTGCACAGAGCTGACCGGAAGGTCCAGCTTGGCTGGGTGGCATGCCTGGGGAGGCTGCACAGAGCTGATCGGGAGGTCCAGATTGGCTGGGGGGCGTACCCGGGGAGGCTGCACAGAGCTGATCGGGAGATCTGGATTGGCTGGGGCGCGTGTCTGGGGATGCTGTGTAGAGCTGATCAGGAGTTCTGGATTGGCTGGGGGGCGTGTCCGGGGAGGCTGCACAGAGCTGATCGGGAGATCTGGATTGGCTGGGGCGCGTGTCTGGGGATGCTGTGTAGAGCTGATCAGGAGGTCTGTATTGGCTGTGGGGGGGGGCGTGTCCGGGGAGGCTACGCAGAGCTGATCGGGAGGTCCAGATTGGCTGGGGCGCATGTCTGGGGATGCTGTGTAGAGCTGATCAGGAGGTCCAGATTGGCTGGGGCACGTGCCCGGGGAGGCTGCGCGCAGCTCAAAAGGCACCTGCGCCACAGCTCAAGGAGACTGCACTGCCATGCCACACAGAGGGAGTTTTGTTTACAGTCATGAGGAGAGTGTCCACTCAGCAGGATAACTACTACAGAACCCTTCAACTGCAAGACAGCATCTGATAAGCTCTGCTCAGCCAGGACCATCACAATGACCCAGAGTAGCTGGGAGGCCGGGACTTCGGAAGCAACAGTAGTAGGTTAGTTTAGGGATTCTGATCCCAAACAGTATAGAGATGGTTTGTGTAGTGAAGTAGGTTCGCTTTTAATGAGGCTAGCACTCACCTTATGTAGCAAACTTTTATTTTTAGCTTTGTTTTTTTTTTATTTATTAAATCTGACACTAGGACTACCATTGCGGTACCCTAGTGGCAGCACGTGTGTTAAATAAATCTGCGTGCCTGTGTGACGTGTCAACACCCAATGCTCTATGTCTGCCTCATTATTATTCAGTTACATCCCACACACTTAACTTCCCCTGTTATTGTGTCTTAAAAGCATTCCAACTATGTATGCCTGCTGACTGATGCCACTAAAAGCTCATCTTTTCTTATAATGCTCAATATTCTGCAAACGGCAGCTATCCCCAGCAGTTACTTACCAGCAGCAACAATATAATTAGCAAACTGGCACTGCAGATAATATATGACTCCGCTCAGTAATCTGGTAAACTACAGAAGTACATAAAGCCAGGACAAAAAGAAAGAAAGAAAAAAGCACAATATAAAAAACACACTCCAGTGCTCCACCTTTGTAATTGCTCCATCAGTTTGAAAAGCCAACCTCTTTCAATTTACAGCCAATTAATCAAATGAATAAATCAATAGCAGTTTGCTGCACCAATCTATCTGTTTACTAATGCGTGGCAGCAGAGTGAAAGCTGGCTTTGATTAACAGCACCTCTTTGTTGGGAATGTACTGTTAAATGAACAGGATTACTCTCAAGTAAATTCATTTCGGATGGTTATGGTTTGCCTGCTGTTTATCAGGATTAATATTACTTAATTATTTCAGCTGCCAAGATATGAGGGAGGGTGTTTTAATACGGAGCTTCTTATGTAAAAGCTGCTGCAACAGTATGACTCACCTCCTGCTGTATCTGGGACTGCATTATGCACACAGCATTGTGCAGTGAAAAGGGACAAGGCAATGCTGCAGCTTTGAACACCACTACAGCTACAAGGTCAGGGATGTTGCAAGAACAACACGCATTTGCAAAGCACAGAGCAGCAGCAGCAGCACACTGTGACAGGTTCAGAGTTAGCTGGCATCAGGTGACAGACACAACAGAGGAACAACAAAATCACATGGTTGTGACACCACATTTGGTCCACCGCATCCATACCCATCCATCCCAATAATGAAGGCGCATCATCTCTTGCAGAAGTCATCTTTTCTTTCATAGACTTTAGCTTGTGTGGAAGTTTTTAACCTTTCAGAAATTCAAGTACAGTGTAGTGTTTTGCTGTTCTGTCACGGCACAGTATCATGCATGCCTGTATTTTAACTGCATGTATATCAGCTTGACCGTCCTGATTTGTTGAGTAATATTCCACATCCCACAGTGTTCAATGTACAGAAGGAGTGCAAATACAACCAGTACATTTCAGTAAGATCAGTAAGTGAGTGGCAAAGAGGGACCCCTTGATAGGTCTTCACAACAAGGACATTGTAAACTGCTGCAATATCCTGATTGAGTCTGTGAGTCGCTGAGGAGATGAACAGATCACCTAAACTCCTTTTCTCCGTTAATTTTGATATGGCTCCATTTGGAACTTTTCAGTTCATGTTCAGTGTATCTGCTTATGATTAAAATACACTGTTGACAGATGTGTTGTTTCAAAGGTTACAGAAATCGGTTTCATTAATGTTCCTAGAAATAAATATCCTCAATTAATTTCACACCTGTGTCCACAATGCCACCTGTGCTGCCTGACAAACACAAAAAAAAACATTTTGGATTCATATTTCTCAACAATAACCAGAACATAATAAACAACCTACAAATCTATTATACAATTACAAAAAAAAAAAAAAAAAATCAAATATATAAATAACAAACCCACAGCAAAAAACCTCACCAAAAGGAATATAAAGCAGTATGAGCAGATGCAGCAGACGAGGTCTAGTCTGATCTTGTCGCAGCACAAGATCTTTTCATCTTTGCCAGGATAAGAACTGGAGTGGATTTAGACCAGGACACAATCATATTTTTTTTGGATGCAGTAATGCCTGTGTGTTGTTATCTCCCAACAGAGTTAGAGCTGCAACCCTAAATCGTTACATTACAAACAGAAGAAGATGCAGGTAGCATCAGCACAAGGAGGCTACCTGGCTCCAGAAGATAACATGTTAGTTAACGCTAATTAAATAAACTCAAATAAAATGAAGCATGACCCTACATTGTCAGTGGTGAAAGCATAATGCACATGAGAGGGTGCAACACATCTACTGTATGTATGTCTTATTCTTCAGTGCTTAAATGCTAGACTAGCAGTGTATAAACAGTGTATAAACGTGTTTGTGTGTACTCACTAGGAAAGGCAAGGGAGTGTGGACTTTACTCTTGCATAGCGTTGCTACTGAGCTGTACTGCTCTCTCTCTCTTGCAAGACACTTAAATGGCAATATTGGCAATCACACTTCAGACATCTGTCTCCTAACGAATTATCCTGCATCAGCGTCTCTTCTATTGCTCCAATTGAATGGGCTCAAATGCAATTGCAATAAATTGAGTTAGTCTCTTAAAAGTATGATATGAATATATGTATACAGTGCAGCCTTGTGTGCATCTAGGATATTTTCTAAAAACACTCATATGAAGCAGTGGAATAGCTACATCAGGTCTTGGCCAAGAAAATGCCCCAAATTTGTGACAAGTACCGTGGAACCCCCAATGCCAGCAGCGCAGTATGTGCATAGTTATTCCATCTTGTACAGACAGCACCTCTGTTCACACAATGCCTCCGTACAGAACCCCCTCTCTGATGAGTCAGGGAAGCCCTTTTTAAAAATACAGTAACAGCAGATACATTCACAGACATGATGTACAAATCAGACGAAGCAGATGACACATCCAAATCCAATTAGAAGGGCTTAGCTTAACATGGCACATCCTGAACTCACGCTTGTGGAAAAGAAAAAAGAAAAAAAGAAACTCAAGAAGAAAGAACACAGTGTAGTGGTCTTTAAGCAAATGCAACTTCTTAAACACCAATGCTAAGTATGGTCTGTACACAATACCAGCCCCGCAGTTACATGCTGATAGCTATAGGACTGCACAAGAAAATAGCTTGACAGGACAAAAGCCTTTCTGACAGCAAATTCTTATCAAAGTACCACCACAGTGTTTATTGAAAGACCAAACACTGTATTAGAAAAAAAAAACAGAAGAAAGGATAGTCTGCAGAGACGTAGATGAATTCTGTAAAAGTGTTTTAAGTACACATATTGACATACATTCAGGGAGAGTTGAGCTGTGATACAGAACTGTAATGTACTACAGTTACTCGGGGAGGGTTTTCATTCAAAATGTTTCTTTTCTAAACGTATTGTATCATAAAGCACAGCACACAGTGAAGAACATCTCTCAACTTTAATGGAAGGTAAGCATAGTCTACCATAGTTATTTTTTTAACTTGTGTTATTTTGCATTACAAACTTAATGCAATTCACATTATCTAGCCTGCTAAAGATTTATAAAAATCACAGACTGAAGCAGTACTGTTCTTAACTGATCCAATGTATTGTACTTTCACTGCAGTAGGATTTTTCAAGGCTGACCTGGATTTTGTTTCCCTGCTTTGTTATGAATGCATTGGAAACTATGTATGCAGCACTGAAGTTTTAAAAAAAGAAACAAAAAAAAGGAGAAGATATTGAACTATGTGATGAATATGTATATTATTAATGAAAATCCTGTTGTGCAAGCAGAGAGAAAGAGATTATTCACCAGCGTCTGAAGTGTTTACTGATTCATACTATGCTGAGTAATTGGAGAGCAAGAGGACATTTTCTGTACATTTTTAATGCAATTGTTTTAATCAATATTAGACCAGACGTTGCAGAGTTACATTGATTAAAGATCATTTTGATTTATAGTCATTAGATTTAACAAATCCCAAACTGGGTGTGAATCAGCAGCTTTTGGTGCTGGTGGTATAAACAAGAAGCCAGGTAACAGTAAAAGAAAAAAAATGACTAGGAATGAAATAGCACTTCAAAGGACAACTTTATTCAAAGAACCACTTGACAAAGTTTGAAAGGATTGAACTGTTAGTGAGACTTTTAAACTCAATCATTAATCTACTCTGACAACTCTTTTCTATTCAGAAAACTAAAAATTGGATTTACATCAATAACCATTGAATTACAATGATCAGCAGGTGCATTATTCAAAACTGAAACAAAATAATAATAGGACTCTGTCATTAAATATTGAATGGTTGTCACAGCAATAAGAGTGTTTAAGAGCTCAGATATATTGCAGACAGGCCAGCAGGTGAGCCCATGGACCTGGCTTCAGTTTTCGCCGTCTGTTTCCCCAAAGAGGCTTTATCTGGCAGTGATGAAACATGACAGCTCCATTCTGTATGCAAAGCACTTTTTGATACATTGTATTCAACTATTCTCAAACTTCACAATTCAGGTGCAGCCACAATTTTTCTTGTAAAGCATTCAAGCTGAGGGGTTTTCCTCCAAGGCTGTCTCTCTGTGACAGACAAGTACGGCAGCAGCAGGAAAAAAATCAATTTAGAGCTACAAAGCCAGGAAAGCTACATTTGTGAATGTGTCATTTGTCAATTTAAAAAAAAAAAAAAAAAAAAAAAAAAAAACATAATAACTTAAGAAAAGTTTGGGAACGAGAAAAGGCCATTCGGCCAATCAAGGCTCTAATTTAAAAGCACAGCATTTAGACTATAAAACAAAACATATATATTCTTAAAACATGTGAACTGTTAATTTGTCATTTTTTGCACTCATATTTAGTCTGATCTTGCTAGATACATGCAGTACAACAGCTAGAAGCTGTAACACGTACAGACCAGGCCAGCATAGAAGAACATGTGCAAAGCTGTAACACGTACAGACCAGACCAGAACAAAAGAACTTGTTCAAATCTGTAACACGTACAGACCAGCAGAACATGTGCAAAGCTTTAACACGTACAGACCAGACCAGCACACATTTCTCATATTTTTAGTTGCAATTGCAACCAGATATGTAGTGCACCTACAGGTCAAAAAATGTGAATTGTCTGTACAATCCAGTCAGGTCCACCTGTGGGTTTAAATGCACAGTGAAACTGGGTGCTGGAATAACTCTTGTAGACTCTTAACTTTAGGAGAGTTGGGATTTCAAATTCTATTTATGTTAACCAGCAGGAAGAACCAACTGAAGACAACGTCTTATTTACACAGCTAGCCTGGGGAATAGGAAGGGGAATTGTTTTTGAGAATTACACTAGGCTCCATAGTTGCATTGATCTTGATTGGGATATATCCATGACTTGTGTTAACAACCCTGCTGCAATGTAGATAGCACCTCAGTATAACATCTCATCCTACAGCACAGTGGCTGCTAGCACCACGCTGGCTGAGCTCAGGCTCAAAGTGAAGATTAACCCTACAGAGCCAGCAACACAACTCTCTGCAGTGCCTTATCTTCCACGGAGACCTCCATCCAAGCATTAGCTCTGCTCAGGAATGACACTACAGAAATGAAAACTACAGAGGACACAGAGATTGTTAAACCAGGAGATTGTTAAGCCTCGGGAGACAAATGCACTGAATGGCAGTGAAATACACACTCCAGATCCTACGATTAATTCAACCTTTTACAGTATGTGTCCTTTGTTATAATGATTGATTACAAATTGCCAATGCTAGGATGAGAAAAAAATGAAAAAGAAATGTTATCGTGTGCAGACAAATCAAACATTCCTCAAAAGAGCAGTGCAGCTACTTAATTACTATCTTGTAGACAGGTTCCATTTTTAATACATGGTCCACTTGATGTGGTTTCAGTGTCTGTGATACAGCTGAGGGAGCTACTTAAGAGTAATGAGTATGATCAGCAGAACTGCTGAACTGTTGGCAGACAAAAATAAACCAATACCAAAATCTTAACTACATAATGCACAGGTTTCTAGTTTCCCGCACACAACCACTGGCACCCTAGCAGTAATATGAGTGGACTGGGGTGTTGATGAACTGCTGTGCTAAATAATTTGTGTCCAAAGAAAGAATATCCTGAAGTAGGTGTATCATGGTTGGAACTGAACCCTTCATTAGGTTAATAACTAGACTAGCAGTCCTGTTGCATGCTTGGCTGAAGACTCATCTATGACACAAGGCTTTGGTTGTGTGTGTAAAATTGGATTTTATTTGTGCAGGGAACCAGTAAGAGGGCTGAAAACCATTAATTGCCTTGAGCACATTGTTGCACGATTCTTGTTGGATTTTAGATAGTGACCATATTTCTAACCGTTGCTGGTAACCTGTCATGCCTGTTGAGACCCTTCTTGATAATCAGTGCTATCGCTGCTGTATAGTGAAGGTTTGTAAAAGTATTTGTGGTTTATTCTGTGTTTTGTTTTTCAAGGGCTTGGGGGGTTATCATCAAGGCTAGGGGTCGAATTTAAAAGTTCTTCATCTACAGATCGCTTTCATGATGCCCATTTCCAGAAGGAAGCCAAGCTTTTAGTGTTGTAGTGTTTCTAACTGGTTATCACTGTTCTTCAGTGCCTGAAGATGCCTTGACATAGAATCAATGCTAGCAGTCCAACAGCCTTCCAGAGTAGGACTGTTTCCTATCCAGGTGATCTCATGTTGTTCTCTGGCCTCTGTGGCAGTCAGTGTAATGATGTCCTACAGTATGCATGGCCAATTAAGGTAAGGGGAAATCCCAAGCACAATGTAATTCTAAAGGGTATAATTCTAATTTCCATTTAAACTAAGCCCGTCTCTTTATTGAAATGCAGCCCTGCAGTATATGTTATTAATCATGAGGTGATCTCTATCACTTAACTATTTGTCTCTGCATTTGGATAATTAACTCTTGTGCCATTGCCAATTAGCTGGCATTTATCACAAAACTATCCACAAATAAACTACTCTTGGTTTCATTCGGATGTTCTACCTTTCCTCCGAGTGAACACATGTGTTTTGATTTGCTTTTGAAATGCAACACTTGTTTTTTTTCATCTTTTGCTCCAGCTTCCTACTACAAAGCATAACTTTTGATTATAAGCAATTGAATGTCCTTAATGTTTTCAATATGATTTCATAAAGCAATTCAAAAATGTAATTTTGTTTTGTAATCCTTAAAGTACAGTACATGTCTGTTTACGCTTGTGGCTCAATATATCTGTAAGCCTAATGAACAATGAAAAGGGCCTCGGAGCCTGCCATGCTTCACAATGCTTTATTGTCAAGCAGATAGACACAATGTTGGCAGTGCAGTGGGTTACATTTTTTCCATGAGCCTGAAGGTTACTAGTTCAAACTACAGTGCATCCCACCATTCCGCCCTCTCGTGAGGTGTGTGTGGAAGCACTGGGCTGTCAACAATGTGTTTGATGAAACCACATGTTAAAAGGTGAATGCAAAGACAATACATCTATATGAACTCAAATGAACAATCTTAAGAATAACAGCAACACAGAGTATTCATTTTTATGTGGATGCATTCCAATCAAGTGAGATAGAAATAGTCTCTTCATGAATTTGTTGATATTTCTGGCTGCAATCTGGGTTTAATCTTTTACTTTGAATATAATACATTGGAATACATGGATGTATGTGTTCTGTTTGTTAATTAATTACTTATACATAAGACCATATAGTTTGTTTTACTGTTACAAGTGGTTGTTTTTAATTTGTTAAATGTTACAGTAGTAGATAAGGTCAGTGAGATTGAGGTGTCTAGTCAACTCTGATTATAATACTCAAGTAAATGATTGTGTTTTCTATGGGGTAGTAAACAAGAAGTGTGTATTACACAAGGGATATAGCCCTGAGCTTTGCATTACATACAGGGTGTGAATCATATATCAGTTGTTAATCTTGAGTCTTGAGTTAAAAAAGGGAGTATAAAACAGAACAGATCATTGTAATCGATCATGCAGAAAACATAGTAAGGCACAAGTGAGGTAATAAAAAAGAAGAATATGTTAACAAAGGGTGAGTGATGAAGACTTACAGACACTACGGAAAACAAGAGGATTCATTTCAATTAGCTTTCCCCTGGTTAAATAGAGTTACAGTTAGGGCTAGGGTTAGGGTTATATATATATATATATATATATATATATATATATATATATATATATATATACACACAGGATGTGGGAGGCAGTGGATAGAGGTACTTGTAGCTGCAGATTTATGTAAGTTTCTAAGACACGGCACATATCAAAGACTTACTTGTAAGGCTCTTCAGTCATTTATCAGGCTTTAGCACCCAGACAGGCAGCAGATCATTATCCCTGACCACTCACAGTATATTAGTTTTATGACTAAACAACAACATACTAGACCAGGTGGAGATTTCCTAAACCAGTAGGGTGTGACCCAAATCGGCTCAGGTGTGACACACAATGTCATTTAGCATGGCAGGCAGACATTTACATTTTAAAATTAGGGTGGGACCCACATGCACGGCGGTCTAACAGGCAATTTGATTTAGCATGGCATGAATGAATTTCCATTTGAATTCTTCTGATTTTAAATCTCACCCTGGCTATGGAGGGAAAGCACTTGCAATGTTGATATAAGTAACAGATTCCTTTGTGTCTGCACCTCAGGTCTATTCATTTCATTGTGGAATCTTCCTTAAGCAAACAATTTAAACAATCCTTTACTGGGGTTCTTATGATATATGTTCCAATATACAGGAAAGCTGATGACCATGTGAACTTATCAAGCATATGGCCTTTTACCATCAACAGTGGGAAGACTTTTCAATCAGATTGCTCTGAATTGATTAAAACCCTCTCCCTCGAGGAAAATAGCCAGTGCATTAAAGCAGCAAAATAACCCACTACACTAAGACCCAAAGCACTTACTTATAACAAATTTATCATATGGAAGCTTTTTCTCCATAGGAATCACTCATTTTTCATTTGTTGACACTGAATTTAATACACAGAACTTCCTTAAAGCTACAGTTGCTGTAAAGAAAAAGAGAATTGTTTGGAAAATGGTGTTGAAAATGTTATAGAACAACAACCATTTTAAATAAGCTAATTTTAATTGTAGTTAACACCGTATGCATGTGTTTCTTTGTGTTTATGAGATATGACACTGTTATCACCATACAGTAGCTATTCTGAGACTACACTACTGCAGATAGACTTTCACATGGGTTTCAGCTTTAGAAGCACAATCGCCTGTTAAAGTGATAAGTGAGGCCATTCTAGATCTCTTATGAATAAAATTAGCATTAAAGGTATGAGTTACAGAGCTGAATAAAGTTCAAGAGATTCTCCTTTCAGGAGCGTGTGAAATAGTGCCTCGAAATGATTTATACGGTTTCTAGTTTTAAGTGGATTTATTTCTGGTCCAACAGTTAGGTTCAAAGTCGTTAATTCAGCAGCCATCATTCATGTTTATGGCACTACTTGGTTTAATGATGGTGCTGGCAATATAACTGTTTTATGAGATTGTCATGATCAGGTCCTTTCCATAAGTAGCCACCATACTGTAGTTGAGCAGCTTTATTTAAATACATATTTGCTATAATAGCCAAAACCAGGACGGGCCTATGAATAAGAACAGTAATACCAAATGAAACTCAGAACTGAGACCAGCTTGCAGGGGAGCACTGACTGTAAGGAACTCAGTAGAATTCCTTTCTAGATTGCTGCTGTATCCAATAGCATTCCTTTCTAGATCACTGCTGTATCCTTTATCTTCTTACTAGACTGCTGCTATATCCAATAAAATTCCTTTCTATAGCACTGCTATGTCCAATTTCATTCCTTTCTAGAGCACAGATGTATCCTGTGTCATTCCTTTTTAGATCACTGCTGGTGTTCTGTATGTAGATAAATACTGTAAGTTGGGCTAAAACCACGCTTTCCCATTGTATTGAATGGATGGTCATGCATGACATATCACATACTGACAATGAGAATAAAAAAGAGGCATCCCAAGGGGGATCAGGGGTATTTATATAGTTCTTCATTCATGGGGAGGGGTCTTGTGCAGTCATGTGTCAAGTGCAAGGTTGTCCACCTTGAATGGTTTTTGTTGTTGTTTAAATGTTTCCATCTTAATCTCTATCCTAGATTACTACACAATAATGACAGTTGGTTGTATTTGGTTCGTTATAAACTGGCCCAAACTTATCTGAACATTATCTGAGCTCAGTTCCAAATATTTAACTCATGGACACTGTCTCTAGTAATCTTATGTTAAACTTGACTGACATTTTCTTTGAAAAAGAATTACACGAAAAGCAGAAGAACAGTGGCTGTATGTTTCGGGAAGAATAATATACGCAAACACACAGCGTGATTAAACATTCAATAGGGTAGGGACGCTGAGCAGGCCATCGTATTAAAGGTATTATTTGCAGCACAGTGAAATCTGCTACGGAGTGAACCACCAGGGCAAAGAGTAATTTCCACGTGGCCATGACTGACTGGTAATTCAACCAACAGTAACTACAAGTATGATGCCCTGCAGATGGTTCTTATACCTACCTATGATATTGCTGGTATTCGCTGTTGATTCTACACACCATATTTCACAGTCCTTCATTTAACACACAAGCTTGCAAAGGGGATTTTGTACATCATAATTTTGATGATGAAGTGCAGTTTAATAAAATCACACTCTAGCTGTATGTTCATGCGCCTGGAGGCTTTCTGTTTGATTAATTTTCCCCTTCAGGATGGGGTTAACTGGATATTGAGCCATATCTTGTGTGAATGGTGCAGTTGAATGTCCTGGCAAAGAAGGTGGATACTGGTGAACTGAGCCAGGTTAAAATGAAACAGGCGCAAGAGCATTTCTCCACATCACACAAGATAAACTAATTACTCTGGGTCTTAGTGGTGCAGGATCACTGAAATCTCGTGGGATATTTATCCTTCTTAAATGCACCATACAAGATGTACACAAACTCAAAAACGTGAACATGTGTTAGCCATTTTTATTCATTTGATAGCACATATTATAACTAAGACATAAATAATGCCTTATTCAGACTAGGGATGAATGCCAATGTGTTTTTCTCAGGAGCAATATTTTATATTATTATTTTACTTTTTATATTCAATTAGGCAACTAACATGAGGGTAATTTTATCCTACATATGTTTTTGGTTGTCAGATGAACAGAATCTTTTAATTTTCAAATGCAGTTTGTTTGACATAGCAATTATTGCCATTTGAGTTTCTTATTCATGCATTTTACATGAATATAAGAACATAAGAACATAAGAAAGTTTACAAACGAGAGGAGGCCATTCGGCCCATCTTGCTCGTTTGGTTGTTAGTAGCTTATTGATCCCAAAATCTCATCAAGTAGCTTCCCAGTCAGCTTCAACAACATTACTAGGGAGTTGATTCCAGACCCTCACGATTCTCTGTGTAAAAAAGTGCCTCCTATTTTCTGTTCTGAATGCCCCTTTGTCTAATCTCCATTTGTGACACCTGGTCCTTGTTTTTTTTTTCAGGTCAAAAAAGTCCCTTGGGTTGACATTGTCAATACCTTTTAGAATTTTGAATGCTTGAATTAGGTCATCGCATAGTCTTCTTTGTTCAAGACTGAACAGATTCAATTCTTTTAGCCTGTCTGCATATGACATGCCTTTTAAACCCGGAATAATTCTGGTCACTCTTTTTGCACTCTTTCTAGAGCAGCAATATCCTTTTTGTAGCGAGGTGAACAGAACTGAACACAATAGTCAAGATGAGCTCTTACTAATGCATTGTGCAGTTTTAACATTACTTCCCTTGATTTAAATTCAACACTTTTCACTATGTACTTGCCTAATGGTTGTTTTGTCTTAGATTTATGTTCACTGTTTCAATTGCCTTCTCCTGTTGTATGTATAAATGACAATCATCAGATTACTGTATGTATTATTGTAAAATAGACAGCTTGTTTGTGTTCTTTTTTTTAATTTATTTTTTATTTTTTTTATAAAACTACTCTCTGATAAGTTATTTTGGGCTGCATTATCAAAACAAATTTAAATATGACCTGTTCCTTATGAGCCATAATCACATCAACAAGGCAGGACCCAGCAAAGAGCATCTATAACATATCTTATGTATGTGTGCATGTGTTCTTGTTTAGTCACTTTGAATAGTAGTTGCTACAGGGGTGCTTTAAGTGTGTGTGGATATTATATATTTTAAAAAAGTGATTCTAACCAGAGTAAGAATACATTTAGAAATTTAGAATAAGTTTAGAATAGCAATATATCAGACGTTGCACTTTAACGGCACTGTTTTCAATGAAATGTAGCAAACTGCCCAGAGCTGAGAGGACATGCCTCTCAGATTAAATGTGATGTCCTGCCTGCTCTAGTTGTGTGAATATTAAACAGATGCGTATGTCCTGGTTTCCTGGCTAAGTTCCAGTGCATGTTGAAATGTCCCCTGCCCTGGGATGACTTCCCTACCTCAATCACCATAAATCTATGGAACCACCACCTTTCATCTCAGAGGACTGATCCTGTATACATAACTTCAAGTGAATTATTAATGGTCACTGAGGCGTCTAGCCCCCGTGAGAGAACCGGCTGTGTGCTTGGCTTAAGCAATAATGAGTAATCTAGTGCTGTGTACATTTAATTTGAGCACAGGTGGGCATTAAGCACCGAGCCACGCAGTCGTGAGTGTCAGAGTCAGTTACCTGTTTTCAGATTAAAGGAACAGTATACTGAGTAGCTTTTGTTGCTATTCACTTTCAGTGAATTGGCATGCCTCACTGTTCATGTTATATATTTCAAGCAGCCACACTGAACCCCTTTAAAGAGCTCATGAGAACCACTCAGAAATCTGGATTGGTGTGGTAAAGAGCTTTTGTATTGGTATTTTATTTTAACCCTCTATGGCAGAGCACCCGTTGTCTGTGCTTACATGCCAAGTGAACCCTGAAGGCTACATAATACTATAGCACTAACGTTTCTAATACCTCCCGTTCGTTCGAGAAAGAGTGCGCCTGCATCACAAGTCAAGGAAGGCATCTGTCTGTGTTGATGGAGCAGAGGGGAGATGTTTCTTTATCAACCTTGAGTGAAGAGAGACACTGGTGACTCAAATTAGTGACATTCCTGATACTTATAAATATAGCCAATGCATGTGGAAAGTACTCTCTCCGGTTCATTCTTTATCATCACATTGCATTTGCAGAGGCTGTGTAACTGAAGGTAATCACTCAAAGAATAATGCACTCTGAGGAATGTCCCTAAATAAAACTTGGGTCTCCTTAGTCAACCAGTCTGAAACAATAAAGAGTGCAATGAAGACCAGCACAGAGCTGCTTGTAAGATGAAACCACACAATGTCATCCCACCCACGGCCGGATGCATGCTGACATGCGTCTCTGAAAGAAAGAACGTGGGAGGACGTCTAAAGAGCTGCTCTACTTTTAGTTTTCCCAGTAGAAAGAGCATATTGATTTGGGATTATTATACATTTTGGGAGGACAGGTTCATGGTGAAACTGTAATGAGTTACAGAATACAGCAGGCCTACATACAGCTCTGTTTCCAGTATCCATCAGCTGGAAAGGGGGGAAATACAGCACTGTAAAGCTTGAGGCAGAGTGAGCCTGCTGGGTTTTGATGGGTGCAGGAAGCTAGAAACTCATATATCCTCTCACACAGGAGCTAACAGCTCCCTGCAGTGAGGTTTCCTACCCAATGTATATTACAGCCTCCCCTCAGGATCAGCAGCCATCCTGTAGTCTTATTGTAGTCACAGAGCATGAAGAACCCAATCCACCAACCAACTCCACAGCTCTGCAAGGACCTCAACTCCTGTAGAGTCACAGAGCATGAAGAACCCAATCCACCAACCAGCTCCACAGCTCTGCAAGGACCTCACCTCCTGTAGAGTCACAGAGCATGAAGAACCCAATCCACCAACCAGCTCCACAGCTCTGCAAGGACCTCACCTCCTGTAGAGTCACAGTGCATGAAGAACCCAATCCACCAACCAACTCCACAGCTCTGCAAGGACCTCACCTCCTGTAGAGTCACAGAGCATGAAGAACCCAATCCACCAACCAGCTCCACAGCTCTGCAAGGACCTCAACTCCTGTAGAGTCACAGAGCATGAAGAACCCAATCCACCAACCAGCTCCACAGCTCTGCAAGGAACTATCTGACTCTAGGACGATGGACATGTGTATAATTAAACAAATTTTACTCATGCACAGAAGCTGTAAGTCATATAACTATATCCAAAGTATCCAATACAACACAATTAAACCATTAATTACTACTGTCCTAATTTAATAAGGGCTTTGATTCAAACATGTTGAAAAGGATGAATGTAATTATTAGAAAACTCTTTTTATACTCATATAAATCTCATTCATCTATGAATGTTCCTAATTGCTACATGATCAAGTTTGAAGAAGCACATCAGGAATTACAGATGAATTCAGGATGGACCTTTAAAATCATAATTAATACGTACTGTTAGCAAATAATGCATAATGATGACAAAGTAGTATAGCTTTAGACTTGTCGCTGTATAATAAGCAGTAGAAGTGAATACAAATGCATTTTCACTCACAGTAATTAATTAAGCACCAAACAGCTCCTAGCTATTAACATCAATGTTCAATGTTATCATATTTCAGACTAATTATCACCATTTGTCACAGGAATATTTAAACATATTTGTGTATGTATTTGTGTGTGTTTGTATATATTTCAACTATGTTTGAATGAATTTCAATAAAGCATGCATACCCATACAAACTAAAGACCTTCATGTTATGACAATTAGTATTCACAAATAATGGCTCAGAACTATCAATTATTATTTTCAATGCAAACTAATTGTATATTTAAGGGGATGCATTAAATGTTTTCCTAATTATAATTAAATTATCAATCATTACATCTTGGCATTCTAGGCATCAAGTGGATCTGCAGTATATGGTGCGTGTATATACAATGCAAAGTTCACAGAATTTGATAACTAATATTCCTACCTTTCCACATAATCCCCCTGCAGGCTGTCACCCACTTTTCCAGATGGCATACCCATTATCGAAAGGCAGCAAAACACCCTTTCTGTTAGGACTGGATCCATCTCGTGACTGCCTTTTGAAGCTATTGAAGACCCATCTTTGATTAAATTGTAATTCTAGGTAGTCCCAGATTCACTTTGTGTAAATATTTATATTTTAGTTAACATTTTGATTTCTGCAGGAGCTTCAATCTCAAAATGCCTTTGCTGATTTTTTTTAATTTTTTTTTTTTTAATGAAAACCATAAATGTCTGTGCATAAGAATCATTACGGTTTGTTAAATATTATCAAACAATTATCAGTGAATTGAACTGTATTTGAGTAACAGACCATATGAATCCCTGGAGAAGAGTCTGTGTGACCCAAATCAGAGCCTTATAAATATGCACATGATTACTGAAAGCACACAATGCTGTAATAGGTCTAATGTACTAAGATAGAGAAAGTAGGAGACAGCACAGCATGTAAAGACAGAGTGGAGATGCCTATGCCTTGATCGGTGACGTTATTGAAAATCCCTCAAACTTTCCCCTGTGCTGTTCAAGCTCTGTTTGCAGTACAATGAGTCATAATTGCAAAACTGCTTCGATTCCCCCCCGAGAGCGACAGGCGCCACCAGCCTGATAAGAGAAGGGGCAGCTTCACTTTCAACACTCCTTCAAACATGTTCTCAGAATACAGCAAACACCGCAAGCTGGGGGGACACTTACTCTTCAAGAATAGAGCTTTACATCGTTTGTTATCCCTGTGCATGGGAGAGCTTTCATACAAAGAAACATCGATGTGGTATGATTCCTGGTTATACACAATCTCTGCTAAAATTGCACATGTTCCTGTATAGCATAAAGCAATTAATCCAACCAGCAACTCTTTCTTAACTGTAAGTAAGTGGTTAACACAGCTACATACAAAAATGTGTCTGGATTATTGTGCTAGAGAGGAGTTTGTCATTACAAGGTCTTCGTTCAGTTCCCTAAGGTTAAGGTCTCTGATTTGAAGGGCACGGTAAGTCATGCAAGTTGGAAGTAAGAGCCCATCGAAGTGCATGGAAATCCAGTATCCCCAGAGTAGCTGGGGGTTGACACCAGCCCCACTGAAGTGATGGGATTGCAATCTTACTCCTTAGAAGAATAGTGTTATCATCCAGCATGGACTTGTAAGAAGCACCACTAGAGGGTTGCAAAGAGACTGGGACAGATACAGCTGTAGATTTTCTTTAACCAACAGCAACGTATGCTTGCATTTTGTTTGTGCTGTGGGCTGGACGCACGCCACAATGTAGAAAATCTGTCACTAATAATAACGTAGTGCTGTATTAGCAGTAGCAGTAGTCGTAGTTTTAATATTTTGCAATACTGGTGGTCGAGCACTACTGAGATCCTAAGCCAGTCATGGCATGCATCCCAGTAATGCTCTATGATCTCCAACTGCAGATCTGAATTTCCCATGCAAATAATGGCAAATAGCAGAAATGTTCTCTTGACAAGCAGCAGGGGAGTGGTGGATGAAGGCTGGGACTGTTCAGAGATCAGGGATTTGGGGCTTTACACAACATGAAAAACATATTGGGTTTAAAGAAAATGATTATCTGAGAACGGGCAATACGTGGGAGATTGCAAAGACCCAACATAATGTTCTGGGAGGGAATAGCACAAGGACAGGGCACGTGGAATAATGACAGAAATATAGAAGAATCTGTGCGTATGTGTGTACGACCAGGTAGCATTGCTGGCAAACTGTATATAGACCACAGTGTAAATAGTGTACAGTGTTATTGATGACCTTGGTGAAAATGATTTGAATGTATATGGATTGCATTATACATTGTGTGACGCTTTCCCTTTCAAAAACTCTTCGTCAGCCCTCTAATATACAGGAGTATTTTTCCCCTTAGCCCGGCCAGCTGTAATATCCATGTGTCTGCTTTGTTTTATTTTGTTATCCTTCTTCCCTTCTGAGAGAGAGAGAGAAGGGAAAAGAAAGAAGGAATGAGATGATGATATATTGATATGAAATACTGTTATACTCATTATCTTTTCTTTTGATGTTCAAATTTGATTTGCCTTGTCATTGAAGTCAAGAAGTACAAAAAGGTTCTGGTGAGTCATTGAGCAGCATTCCCTTCTGTGGGTCAGGTTCTCTTTTTCAAAAAGGAAAACCCAAGACCTCTCAATAGGGTTGGTAAGATGACAAGGGACACTAAAGTCGTTAAGCTTTTGCTTGAAAAAGATTTCCAATTTGTATTGCCATATAGTGTTATTATTACTAATTAAAATCTTGAACTGTTATTATCATGTTTATAGATGGTATATAAGCACGTACTGTATAAAATATGCTACAATTACATATTAGTGGAAATCTGCATAATATAATATTTCTTATAATGCTTTCTTATGTTTGTATACCATTCTGTTAATAGGCCTTGTTATAACGAATTGTCTATTGTGTTTTACAATCTTTTATAACGTGTGTAAATATGCAATTATTATTATTTTTAACAGTATTACCACAACAGCTAAAATTATCCCTCAAATGTGCATGTTATAAGTAACTTTAAAAAAATATATAAGAATACAAATCTTTACACTGGAGCAAATAAATCTGCCCATTTGATCCTTGGCCAAAGTTTCCTAGCACAGGAACAGGGATGAAATACAATAATTTTACATACTGAGCCAGCATTCATCAAACAATCTCACTGCAGGCAGCCTCAATTAAGAGTGCATCGATCATGGGTGCTCTGAAATCCTAAGCCTTAATTAAGAGTCCATCAATCATTGGGGCAATGAAATCCTAATTCATAATGCTCACTTATGCTCTAGTTATTTATCGTATTGAATGTAGTTATTTCTAAACTGAAAATAACAATGCAACTATTAATAACAAAAAATATGATCCTTATTTTATAATATATTTGGTTTAGTCTGGTTCAGTTTTGTAATCAGGAAAGAGTCCAGAATATAACTACTTGCTACCCTTGCGTTAAATAATGGGATTTAAATAATGTATTGTATGTACAAGCTTTGACAATAATGCTACTCTATTTAAAAAAAGTGAATTAATTCTTATAAACTCCTAAGTGGATGCTACTTTTCATAAGCAGTTGCATGATCTGGATCAAACCCCTGAGTTTGGCAGTTTGGCGGTATGATTCTAATATAAGAAAACAGCTACCTCAGGTGCATCACCACAACAGACGCGTGTTGTATAAAACAAAGTAACAAAACGCTTCCAGACAGGTATTTGTTGACAGTAAGCAAAGTTGCTTCCTAATTCTGCTGATCCAAAAGCTTATACAAAAACATTTACACACAATCAGCACGGCTCAATGCCCAGCTGTACACAATAGAATTCCATCACAGAAAATCTGACACACCAAATCTGAATGCAAGATCCGCAGATCTAGTACGGTAAGGGATTCCCCGGGTACTTTAGCGGAAGAAACTTCCTACCCAATATAGTAAAACCTATTTCATTGTGTTATTAATGGACTTATATAGTAGCTCAGTGACATTATTCTTGGACTGGCTAGCAAAATAAGAGGCTCACACAAAGAGGCAATTCCTGGAATGTGCCAGAGAATTTCTATTTCTGAGTTTGATTTTAATAAAATAAAATAAAAATAATAAAACATTTTAATGAATTTCTGGCCTAAACAACACGTGTGCATCATACTAAGAGATGTGATGCATAGTTATGCTGTGCATGTCAATGTTAATTGAGGTGAAACCTCTTTAGGAGGGTGTCATATTATTTATGTTTTCTGAAAGTCTTTGTACTTGCTGTTCAGCATACCCAGTACCTCGCAGCACCATTAGACACTGCTGAGCCCATTAGGACCCCAAGCCTGATGTCTCAGATTTGTGCAGCTGTACAGAAAGAAAAAAATAGGAAAGGCAGTAAAGGCTTGTGGCTGTTAACATTGCAGGGTTCAGAGACAATGATGCATAATTTCAAAAAGCACTTTCTGTTCTTCATGCTTTAGGTTTCTTCATTTGTCAAGCCTCCACCACAAATCTGCAGTCTAAAGAAAGAAAAGGGAAAAAAGTACTGCAAAAGTTTAGGAAAAATGAAAGAATGTAAAGCTCTGGGTAGCTTTATAACAAGTAATGGTCAACACATCACAAGCCCACAATGAACCCAGTGTGAAAAATCATGGATAGAGTTGGAACACAACTTACCGAAGACCACCACAGAAATTTGTAGACAAATTCCATGCAATGCCTTCCATGCTGGGCTCATTACTTTCAGTTTTTTAGGCATTGATTTTTGCCATCAGAATGAGAATTTGGTAAGCTAATAATTTAAATGTATGGTATTTTGACAGTAAATACCAATGCCAATAAAATGTGTTCAATTCCGATCTCTGAAGTCCCAAATCAATCGTATTTTTTTAACTGACTAGCTAAGCTACAGTCATCAAATCTTCCTACCTACCTATGTGTCATTATTATGGCGTGACCATACGGCTTTGTCATCAGTGAAACACTTTTCTTCCAAACAGTACTTTGGCATAACACTGGGACTCCCATCATCACCAATGCATAACAGACAGTGTGTAGGGTTATTCAGTTGATCTGTGATAAGCCATTCGTTTATCTCAATTGCACCTGAGAAATGCATTAATAATAACTTGTGAAGTCTGTATTTCATGTTTGTGTATTTGCTGCACATACAGACGGCGTTTGAAGGTTTTGTTTAATAATAGCTTAAGTGCTTAAGAAAAAAAGAAAAAAAAGGTATGCATCTGGATATGTGTATAGTTTCTAAAGGCATGCATTTTGTTTAACTACAGTGTGTGCAATAAGACTGACAGTACTGGAGAAGATAATAGTTGGTGTAACAACCTTTGGTGCACTTTCTGCTAAGCTGGTATTTTCAAAACATAGAGTACATTGGGAGTGTCATGTTTTGATAATATTGTCACGATGTAAATGGTTCTGTTTAGTTTAACTTTTGTCTCCCAACACAATAGATTTTTTGGTGGCACAGATTAAGTTACAAAGCTCTATCTTTTCTGCTTTGCTTATTCTAATATTAGTATCTGCCTCACAACTTACTGTTTTAAAATGGTTGGATATTTCCCTGTAGTGTTGTGTTCTTCCATAGTTGTTTAGCATGAAAAAGCACATTTGCAGTATTAAAGGCACACTACTGCTTTTGCCAAAACATTCATTTTCAAGCAGTAAATTTTGTTTCATATTACAGTTTAAAATGATGACCTTATTGAAATTATGAAACGGTCATTTGAAAATCCCTTATCCCGCGGGAAACCCAATTTAAAATCAGAAAGCAGGTTCTATACGAGCACACTGAGCGATGATTATAGAGTGCAAGGTGAATCAGAAAGCTGTTGATTTTAAAAATCACTAAAATAATCATTGTCTGACTGATGTAAGGGTGCCATGCTAGGCTTCAACAGACCGAATAACACCAACACCCTATATAGAGTTAAACACTTGAATATATAGTAACCCTGCATTGCTGTACATTAGCATGACTATGTTTGCACACACATGAAATGCAGTAGGAGATATATTGCTGAAAATGAGTGTTTCTGTTTTAGAAACAAAGCCCTCAAGACCACAGGGGCGCGAGTCACGAGACACGAGTCGCATACTCATTGTGTGCAGGGCTTTTGTTTTGTTTCTTTTTTGTTCATCTAATTTAATATTGAGGCTTTCAACTGGCCTTAGATTAGATTTAACGAACTTTTTTCATTGATCTGCTCATGTTGCTATGACTTGATATATTTTGCATGCTATGACGTTTGGAAGGTAATTTTAAATAGCGCAGAAATAAAGAAAGCAAGTAACAGTGTCAGTGAGTAATATCCTGAAGCTGCCGTCTCTTCCCTCAATGCTTTAATGTCAGAGGGGCTTGATGTTCTTCATGTAGGAGGATTCCACTATCTCCTATCTAGAACAGGCTTTCCCTTGTGCCTTTTTAATATCAGTCTGTAAACTGAATGTGGGTGTTCAAAACCAGCAGTAATCACAGGGGAAGTGAAAATATGTACTGCAACTGGAAGATGCTGTTTTTATTATTATTATAAATACATTCCCAAGAAAACTCATCAAAACAAGTAAGCATTTCCCCCATGGGTCTGTCATGATTAGACAGTGAGCCGTTTTACTCAAGAAGCAGCGTTTATATAACCATGACAACACACTTTGGAGCACTTTAATATTCTTGTCTTTGACTTCACATGTCTAACCTCTGGAAATCTGATATTACATAATAAACCATTATGTGAAATGCAGCATATTGCAGATAACCAAGGGATATACTGTACTATGGACAGGAATAGCCCCTCACTGAAAGGCACCTCCCTGAAAGGCATGGGGGAGAGTACCGTACAGCTGTGAGTCATACTGTGAGGGAGTCTGGAGCCACTCTGCATACATGTCAAATGGCTAAAAATAACTTGATTACAGAAATAATAGAAATACATTTTCATGTAGGTGTTGTCAATAGAGACCTGCAATTTAAAAATGTGTAGGCCTGAAAACGGTCTTTTCAAGACCTGGCAGAGACTCTACAAGGTGCTAGAAGATGTCTTCGTAGATGTTAACCCATCCACTCATTAATAGTGTACCCAACTGGTGCAGAGAGGTAAGTAGAGGATTGTGAGCTTCTGTGTGAAACTATTGTTCAAGTCCATCTGAAACATGCTCAAATGGATTGACGTGAGGTTTGTGGAGGTCATGGAAGATGCCTGAAGTCTTTGGCATGCTCATCAAACCAAGCACAAGCAATTCTTGGTGCATTATTGGCTTGAAAGTGGTCGTTACCCTCAGGGTACAAGTGCAGCAAAGTTTAGTAAACTACAGCATTCAAGTGCACTAAGTTTAGTAAACTACAGCATTCATAAGGGTACAAGTGCAGCACAGTTTAATAAACTAGAGCATTCATTCAGCCTTCCGGAGTAATCAGCAGACAGGGGGTATACCAAGAGAACATGTCCCACAGCAGGGCCATGCCAAATCCAATCACACAGACTGAGCTGTAAACCCCTTAAGTACAATATGTTTTGTACAATATACATTTTCTGAAAATACTGTATTCTTAATGCAAGCTGTGAGTTTATCAGCAAAAAGTGGACTCTGAAGATGCAGCACATTGTTGTGTGCAGGTGTATTTCTCCTGCTGGAGTGACTGAGTAGTTTGTGGTTCTGCATAACTGAGGCAAAGAACAAAAATTAATAATAACCACCGAGTGCTCATGCTTGCAACATCATCAACAGTGTTATTGTGCTGGATTTTGTTTGTACTGGAAGTATTTATGCAACATTTGTTTGTTTGGTTTTTTGCAGTAAGATTCAATCAATAGCAACCGTTTCAGCTAAACGATGTGAGAGACTAATTCTCTGCAATAACGTTTGCAAGCTCAAGGGGGATCTTTGCTGAAACAAATATGTGATTCAAAGTTTCTCGCATTAGCACAGCATCCTCCTGCAGACACACAGGGAAGTCTGTAAGGAGCTGTAAAGCACAACTTTGTAGAAGTAATGATTCAAATGAACTGGGCTTTTTATTCTCACAAGCAATGTTGAGGATGCAGTGGCAACTTTTAAGATGATAATGTGCCCATATACCATACCAGACTTGAAAAAGACTTCAAACATCTTCCATGGACACTAGAATACTGAAGAAGAAGAAGAAGAAGAAGAAGAAGAAGAAGAAGAAGAAGAAGAAGAAGAAGAAGAAGAAGAAGAAGAATCAGCCTGCTATTAATCTAATCCCAGATCACCCCTCAGGGGCACACAATGGAGATGTATATATTCATTGACACCAAGATGTATTTAAGTGAGGATGTGGTGAACTGGAGTAAAACAGACAATAGAGATTGTTAATTTCATGGCTGTGAGTTGAAATTAGAATTTACTGCATGAGCTGCAGTAATAATAGTATGCGTGAGGGATAGTGCTATTAATAGTTACATGTTGATAGTATTCTTCATGTTGATATGTCTTCAGTAACATTTATCTTCTGTTTCTCCTGATAATGTACTCTATACTCATTGTATTTAACACAAGGTTACACGATAATTACATTGTTAATACACAACTACATGTTGTATGTGAATCGCTTAAAAAAAATATACTAGAAACTGACAGAAACACTTTGTAATTAAACATGACAGTACCTTATGTGTAGGTACTGTCAATACAGTGAAAGTGTTTTGAATGAAGAGACAATTTTAGCAACAATTTGAATATCACAAAACAAGGTCAGGACACTTTATAAATCATATTATCACAGGAAGAGAGAGAGGTGGTAATGCTGAGCAGACATGTACAGAAGGAGATGTGTTCTTATTCCCCCTTAAGCGCTGCTGGGGATGCCTGATAATAGCACCACAATCTGCCCCCGAAAACAAGCATGCAACACTGTGTAACTGCTGAACCGATCCGGCATGAAAAAGCATTTACAATTTCAATATGGGCTGGAAAGCAGTGGGACACACAATGCTGCTACAACTAATGCAGCATACAAGATAGAATATAACTCCACTCCCCACTAAAAGCCTTCCTGAACCTCAATTGTGAAATCAACCAATTTAATACAACAAGGAGGTAATACATTCCACATGAGTTCCATTCCTCATGCTGGCGTCACATATTGAAATACAACACAAACCCCTTTGGGTCCTCCCTTTAACTGAAGATATGAAGCTTGTATATGTGCCCAGTATTTACCTAGCTGCTTAATTTGTTTATTACACTTACATTTGCAGTGAATGCGCTGTCAGCATGGACATGTAAAAACCTATAGCATGCATCATATTCTTCAAGTGGAAGATTTCCTTCCTTTCAGAAGAATCCTTGAAGGATCAGATAATTCAATGTACTATCCATGTGATTTGCATTTAAAACACGTTTATTTCAGCCCTCTTAATTAGTGTATAAAAAAGGACCACAATATTTTTTCAGGCTTAAATTACGCAATTCATTCCACCAAGGAGTGATCACAGGAAACACTCTGTAGACGGCACTGATATTGAATACTTATTCCCCCAACTTCATGAGGCTGGCAGAGGCAGCAGTTCCTCACAATTCCCAGTAAAATGTGTCTATGGGTGCAAACAATAGAACGCTATGTGAATGATGTGTGGCAGCTGTTGTATCTAAGTGGGGGCTTTTTTGTTGCAGCAGTTGGCACAGGGAAAGGCTAATGTAGGTCAGTGACATTAGGCTTTTGGCATTTATATACTAGCTGTGCTCCAAATCACTTTGTGGAGAGAAAAAGAAAAACCTCTACTTGTATTTATTGGTACATTATTTCGTACCAGTCTCCGTGGTCAACATGTTTTCATTTTCCAAGGAGATCAACATAGGTCACGTTTGCACAAAAATAAGTTCAGTCATTATTTAAGGCATTATCAAGCCATTTCTGGATAATACCAGAAGCCAAAGCAGAACCATGTCTCCCAATATATTGATGCCATGCCTGTGTTTCAGTAATAACTATCTCCCAGCTTCACCTTACTACAGAATAAAGCTTATTGTTCATTTATCAGGCACTATACTGGATAAAGCCACGTAACTGGGGGAAAAAAACATCCTTTAATGATCTTAATTGGGGCTAAGATAGGAAAAAATAAAACAGAACAGTTAAGGAGAGAGGTACTGTAACAGTGGGTTTATAACGAAACCATCAACCAAAGCTGGGCAACCTCAATATGCCCCAAACACAGAATAAGAGAAACAGGAATCCCCCGATTCACAGTACAGGCTTGCATATGTAACGATCCAGTTTCCCACAGGCAGGCTCGTTTGGTCAGCGGTATCGGCGCTATGCTTTAGTACTAGAGGTCCCAGTTTTACTCAACACTCTGCCTGTGTGTGGATTGCCTCGCCCTATGTGATGCGCCTGCCTGCGTTAACCAAGACCACTACATTGGTGTCAGAAGTGGACGCAGGTACACAGGCACGCACTCGTCAGACTGTAGTCTGAATGTAGAGTGGACAGGGGAAGGCAGCAGCAGGGCTGGCAGGTGACGTAATCACACACAGAGACATAAGCCCAATATGCGCTCCTTATAAAGGAGACAGCTCTTTAGTACAGCGGTATCAGAGCTATGCTTTAGTGTGACAAGTCCCAGGTTCTTGCCTGCCCTCCACCTGTGTGAGGCGCCTGCCTGCAAGAACCGGGATCGCTGCATATACAAACGCAAAATAAGGGAAACAGCAATGCCCTGATTCACAATACAGGCACATACAAACACAGAATAAGGGAATCAGGAATACCCTGATTCACAGTACAGGCTTGCATACAAATCAAGGTTACAGTAAAAGGAGGAGAAAGACAGCTGTCGTAATAAATCATCAACTTCATGTGATGAGTTCACCCAATGCTTTGGTACTGCAATAGCTAAATGAGTCTATGGAGCTGTAAGAAATCAATATGAGAGCATTTCCATTCTCGTTTTGCCATTAAATCTTTCTTCATTACTGAACATTTCAAGAGACAATTATTTAAAGAGCTGGTAATGTCTGCTTATTCTGATAATTCTAAAGCAGCTAAACAGATGGACTAAGTGCTGCAGCTAAATTACCAGTGGTAATGGAAATGAGTGATTGATAATGAATACCAGGGGTTCTTTAAAAAGTACAGTGACACATTCAGTGCATTCTTGGCTCCATTAGTCTCATTGTATTGAACTAATAAATATAGTTGAAGACCTCCTGCATGAATACAACAAAATACTACAATACAAGCGATTGCAAAAGTAGATGTTATATAATGTGAATGTTTATACAGTGATTTCTTTAAATGACACTATTGTACAATCAACCATTAAACAAATGTACACCGAATGGCAAAACAAAAAGCTTTCCATTCTTATTGGACTGATGTTTAATGAGTCTTGATTGCAACATATCAGAACTGGATTATGTGTGTGTTTTATAAAGGCATAATACTTGTGTATGGTTATTATATGTTTATGATGCCTTAGCTAACTCTTAGTGGGTATACTGTGCATAGCGTAAGAATTGTAAACATGTAAACACTACCATATACAATGAGTATGTATTCCTGTACTAACCTGCTTAATTTAAAAAACACTACATCTTGATCCATTAACGTTGGAGCTTCATGTTGTTCTATTTTTAAATAAAATAATAATGATTAACAATGTTATAACATATGAGTCAGGTTGACATCCTGCAAGCAGCTGTGACTGAGTCATGCTTTTAGAAGATGCACATGTTTGGCAGCATCAGGCCTCACTTCACTTGAATGGATGTGTATTCAGATTAAGTTATTTTTTTCTCACATATTTAGAGGTCAGTTAAAATGAATATTGTTTCTACCAGATCTTTAGATAATGAATAGTATGAATTGTATAATACAGGTCACACTATTAGATACAAATCCTTAGTGTAAATAGTCAACTTGATGTCTTTTCCCTTATAGTTTCTTGGTATCGTAATAAAGATTTACAGCATTATACACACTCTAAATGTACCTATAAGAAATGACAAAATAAAAAGCAGCATGACAGGCTCTTTTGTACTGTCTCCCAGGAGTGGTAACTGAGATGTGGGGACAAGAGGTATTTCATTTATAATGTCATACATGCCTAAAATAGTTGCAGTTGTATGAACTGAGTGTGAATATAAGACAATAAGCTGATGAATACAGAATGTATACCTATCCTTTGCAGTTGGACAGTATCAGCACCATTCAGCATTGGGACCTGCACATGTTGTACATTGTAGATTATTGAATGCAATTCTGATTGCAAATTGCAATGGGGGGTAAGCTGTTGTAAACAGAAAACCTGATAAGCAAATGGTAACAATAGGAACTGATAGAAAACAAGGCACTTAGATTGAAAAAACACTTTAATAAAGGAAACTGCTTTGGACAAAGGCAATCATCTTTTATACTACTGTCTTTATTTATGATGTCAATGAGCCTGTTGGTTGTATTTATAATGTACAGGAGGTCTTAACAGTGCACCTCACAGTACTAATATGATATTCATGTGTGTGTGCCGTTCCATTTTAAAAGGCTGCTGTCGGCGTCACTAAAAGGAGCTCCAGCAGGTTCTCTTGTACGTGATTGGCTGTAAGAATCATGTAAGGTTGTAAAAATGGCAGAGAAGTGAGAAACCATCGAGGCTCTGGCTATGTAAATGTGCACTCAGTAAAAGATGCCTGCATATCTGAAGAGTGAGGATAACAAACTGCTTCTGTCATGGTTCAAAGAGCCCCTTTGATCTTGCGTGGATAGTTTCTCCTTAAAATGCTGATTTGAATCACAGGTAGGAACCCCAACCTAGCCAGCTCAAACTGGTTCAGGGGGCACTGGCTGGTGCACCTCCAAGAGAGGGTGTGGTAGCTCTGTTATTAGTGGGAGTGGAAGATGGCCATTACTTGCAGGGTGTAACCTGGTCTGCACAGTAATGTTTGTTACTCAGAGTTGCTGGGAATCCTACTGCAGCTTTGTTTGTTCAAGGTTGTACCTGCAGTTTCTGCATGCGATTGCGTTTTGTAAAGTCTTTGGATTTGCTTTGTTGCTCAATTAAACTCTTTTGATTGAAGAGTACCTGAAGAAGACTGACTTGTTATTTTTAAGAAGTAAAGGAAGTAAAGTAATGTTTCAGTGGTTTGAAAAGGGCACAAGCTCTTCATTGTTGAGGTCCCCGGAGCACTGCAGTGGAATACAGCTCCAACTGGCCATGGCATTTATGATAATTAACATTATTTTTGGTTCAAGATTTAACAGCTCTGTTGGGACCCTTGCAGTTGCTGGATAACATTATTTCTTAAAAGAAGCACGTGGTAATGGAAAGGTAATCATTGCTCACCACTGAGTAAACACAGTGATGGATTTGTCCATGAGCAGTGGAAACTGTTAGTCCTGTTTTTATTGTGTTTTGCTTGTTTGACTGATGTAATTCAGTATCACCTAGTTCCTTAGAACCAAGCTGGAGGCAAGAAACAAGCCAGAGTGGAACATTCTGTGAAACCTTCACAAAAAATTCACAAAAAAGAAGCTATAATAATAATAATAATAATAAATAATAAATAATAATAATATACAAATCTGCTTCGAAAAGATTCTAAAAAGGCAGAGAGAAAGCAGGGGGTTCTGATGGTTTTGAGAGCCTGATACACTGGTCTTCTGGGGATAAGTTGAAATTGAACTTCCCTGATGGTGCTGCATTTCAATGCTCGGAATAGAGTGACTCAGCATTCATACAGAACAACTCTGAGAAGAGAGACTGGTGAATTAGGAGGCAGTGTCAACACAATTCTCAAACACACAATGTTTGTAAGTGTTACTGTAGCTTTCCCTTTCACCGGTGCAGGCAGAAGATGTGTGCTTGTGTGCCAAAGATAGGCTTGATGCCATGGTCAAAATCTCATGGCACAGAAACACAGATAACAATGCTGAAAAGCAGCAGGCAAGTCATTAGTTTCCCCCTGGGAACACAACAAGTGATAGCTGCTACTATAGTACCTTTAACTTGGCACTTAGAGTGTAAGACACTTTCTACTAGGTCAAAAGAAAAACACATATTGACTCTCCAGGTGTATATAGCACTGGGAGAAGGTGAAGGATGTGACTTTCATGTGAGAATAAATTGAATATAGAGTTGTGTGGATAGAGAATATAGCTAGAGGGATCTTACAACATTTTACTTACAAAATGCTTCAACTGTGGCATAAAACAACAGACTTAAGGGACTAAAGTCGGTGACTGTAGAAACAGGTCCATTGTCCTGACTTACAATTATAACACTTTATATTGGCTTCAACACTCAAGATCTTTGGTCCCTCTAAAGATGATCAGTACTGTAGTTTCCTTATCAGGGGGCGGCAACATGTACAGCAGAGCACTGTGAACTCACTAAAGTGCGATGCAACAAAGGTAATTAAAAACCAGATCTAGAAATACTGCTAGAAAAAGCTGAATTAATATCAAAGGTAAGGGTCAAACAAGTCCATCTTTGCAACAAAAGGTGTCTGCAACCCATTCGTTTCCAATGCTTCTGTAAAGATTTTTACTGTTTCCACTTGAAGGCCTCTTTCTCAAAAGGTCACAATCCATGTGCAAAGTGACAAATGACATTTAGCTCCTTACGGGATTTCAATGCTATTGGTGACATTTTACCTTTCTCTGGATGTTTCAGACAGCTGCACAATCGACAACCCAGCATGCAAGTCAATTATTGGATACAAAACTAGCCCAAAGCAATGTGTTCTACTTGTACTCCTCAGGTCGTTTGAAACCAGTAATGTCTTTGGGGTCAAAGCATGTCACTGGCTGCAAAGCCCATTAGTCATTTGGAGAAGCAGTTGGTTGGTTAATTACAGGAAAGGACTTGAAAAATTGAGAGAATTGTACATGAAAGACATTGCTTACAAAGAAATATTGTATCAGACTTCCTGGAAAAGGCTGCCTTAATAAAGTTGGTTGTTAAGCTGAATTTCAACTCTAGTCTTTTACATAAATGTGTTCTTCCAAAACTGTACTTGTGAGACCCTGGCTGCATGGGGAATGGAAGTGCACCATTGTTTTTAAATATATAATGAGCTGTAACACCCTTAGGGTCATCGGTGGCCTACAGAATGATATTAGTCAAATCTACTCCATAAAAATGATAATATAATTCAGCTCATGTGTGACATTATGCAGTTTCACATTTTATTGAAAGCTTCCAAGATTCTGTAGACTTTAGATTAATTTTAAATTCAAATTGGGACAAATGTTATCAGAGTGCAAATGCATTGAGATCAATGGGGAAGCGGTGTGCTGTATGTTGAAATCTGTCTTGGCAAGAAGGGGAGATATCCTTATACAATAGAAGGTAGTTTGCCCAATGCCTGATTTTTAGTAAAATAAATAAAATAGTACATTTACTATTAAGCCTATTGCACTGAGTGGATTATAACAAAATATCAAGTCACTAATTGGCAGATGTTTTGGTAGACGCAGTGACAGTTAAGGCTTTGAAGATCGTGTTTGAAAGGTGTTTTCCACATGATTTAGCTGTATGGGGTGTACAGTGGTTGTAAGTGACATATCAAATAAACTGTGCCTGAAAACTAAGTGCTGCCTCCTTCCCTGCTAATAGCACTGTTAATGAAACAAACATTCTGACAAGAAAATACCACCTTTATATTCAAAAGGTAGCTACACATGCAAACATTTAAAATCTAAGTGGTGTAATAAAGGAAAAAAACAAAACAGGTAAAAGCCCAGATCCAATGAACTTCATTCAGATGGTAACCTTCTACAAACACACATACAGAGGTTACTGGTACTGGAAAAGCATTTTTCTTTCTCCACTGCTGCAGACCATCACATCAGAGCTACTTCTCAGATCAATCATACAGTATTGCACATCTGTTAACAGGTGATTTGTAATGAGATGTTGTTATTCCTTGTGCTTGTTTTTGATGTGTTGCTGCATGCTTAAATAAACACATAAATACATGGTCTTAAGAGTCTTCTCTTATGGTCCTTATCATAATATATACACATTAACAAGAAAGACAACTTTGATGTGCAAACAGGTGAAAAATGATACAGTGCTGGTGTATTTCCACATCAAAAGCACAGATGCTTATTCTTCAGCCTATCTTGGAACATCACGCTCAATGGAGAAAAAAACTGCATGTCAATTCTTTGCATACAAATGATGTGAACACAAGGGCCTTGTTTTGATAACCTGGTGTCCAGGCTAATCCATGTCATTGATCTAAGCACAGTGAGCATGGATTTACTCCATGGGAGCGTCACTTGAAATGGTTATACTGATACAACAGAGTTATAGTTAAAGAATATCAGCTTGGTGCTACAGGTACTGCACATTGATTTCTGCTATAATTGAAAGAATGAAAACAGAACCCCCCATCAATCCAATCAGTTGGAGAGGATCACTCCATTAAAAAATCTAGTACTTTGTGGGCTGGGTGGTGCACAGGTTGGACTATTAGTCTTAGACAGTAATCCACTTCACAAAACAACCCCACAAAAAGACACAACTGCTAATTGATTTTACTGCAGGAGCTGTAAACACGAAAGTGGATTTGTTGTTGTTATGCGATTTTGTTTTTACTTGTATCTATTGAAGTAAACAACATGAATTATTTTTGTCTGACTTATCTGCCTTGTTGAGTATTAAAAGTGGATATATTAAGAGGCAGATATGACATTTGAAATGAATGAACAGCATTCACTGCTGACTGATTTAATGCAGTCAGACGTTCACATTTCTCTCATAACCCTGGGTGTACTGTGCAGTGAAACCACCTGTAAATAGCAATGAAATAGCTGAGCAAAAGAGACGTGCAGAAGAGGCTCACACGACTGTAAGCATTGATATCTGTTAGCTGAGATACCAATGAACAGTGATAATAAAGAGCTGTACAGCAGTCTGGGGCAGTGTTTCTTAAGGCACGATGCTCAAGGCACTGTTTCTGGAGTAAACAAGATAAGGACTCTATGTTTATTGAGTTTATTGTACAACTACAGTTCTTTCTATGATCTCCATTTAGTAAATGATTACTAGTGCAAACCTTACACTAGAGCAAATGGGTCACTTTAGCCATATGTCTCATTTTGCACACTATGACTCAGAACAATAAGAAGCAGCCTGCACACATAATAACTTATTATACAATGATGCGATTGTTAGAAGAAATAGTTAACATTAGACTAGATATGAAAAATTATTTAAATAAATATTTAATGTTCTGTTTAATCATTTAGTTCAGCTGATTTATTGATGACAAAATAAAATAAATGTTTTTTAAATTCCCATTAATATTCAAATACAGAATGTGTGCTGCTTGGTGCTAATTTAATATCTAGCACTCGTCTGTGTCATACGTGCTCCAGGCATTTCACATTTCATTACTATACTGCATTATATCTAAGCAGTAAAACATAACAGCACTTCGGGTTAAAAAAAAAAAAAAAAAAAAAACTATTATGGCAACAGAAATACAAGGAAATCTCCCCTGACATTGAAATCACTCATTTGATTTTTGTAATGGATAAAGTAATAAATCCAATACATTATTAATTGCCCATGCAAAATAAGATCAAGTGAAATTGACATAACACTTGTGTTACTGTGATTACACTATGTAACACAATTTTTGTTCCTGGGTAGTAAGTGTTATTTCCTAATTGCTTATGCAATACGGTATTTACAGTATAATTCTAAATCTCAAAAAACTACTCACTTCTAAATCTTTTGTAGTCATCTTTGTATTACTTTAGTATAAATACATGTTAATTTTGATTCTTATGTTGTTTTTTTCTGACTTTATGTGAACAAAAAGACACACATTGCCCATTTTCCCATTGGAAATAGTGATATTTTGAAATATCACTGTCCTGGTCACAAAAACAAAGTTTGTGGGAAATAGCAGCCATGTTCTATACTTTTGAGGCATAAGCAATTAGGAAATAACACTTACTACCCAGGAACAAAAAAAAAAAAAAATAAAATTGTTACACAGTGTTATGACACAAGTAATCTATATTTACCCAATTTAGAAGGCTTGCAATGTATTGGTGAATATAAAGACAGGGATCACTTTTCCTGAATTTCCTCTGTGATTTCGGGACTACGGATGGATATTAGGGACGTTACTGACATCCATTAGATAGTGCAGTGGAGAGGTTATATTGTATGAAGTCATGCAACACTCATTGCAGTGCTATTAGTGGCACATTTCAGCACTATCCTGAGACAAGGAGCCAATGTGCATTCCCTTTAACAAGAAATGGAAATGCTGGCTGGCTTTTGTTAACCTTGTTGTTATTGACTTATGTTCATTCATGCATGTGTTCATATTTATCCATTCATTCATTAAGTCAACCATTCCATCTTTCTTTTCAGTTGCCAAGCAGCAACTCCTTCAAAGTGATGGGTGTACATGTAGTTGCATACCAAAAGGTTGAGAAACTATAAAACGAAATTTAAATATAGAAAAGAAAAAAATCTAATAGTGCATGCCTGAGTGATTGTGTTTGTTTATCTGTCTGCCGTTTATTACAAGCTATTCATTTCAATGTAAGTAGTTATTGTACTTGTTAGAGGTGAAATACTGGCCAAGGGGTTTCAGGAAGTCAGCTGCAGCCCCCAATCATTCTCACTCCCAGCAGCAACGGTTCAAGCGACTTATGCAGCACCTCATTATGCAGAGACATCTCAAGGCAAGTTTTTATCATTTCTTTAAGTAGTTTAGTTTTTAACTGAGAAAAGGTGGTCGCATCCCTGATCCCTCTTGTCACAGAATTGCACAGAGATGCTGCAGCATGGTTAAAGAAATAGCCACCCTGGTTTACACGCTTACCCACTGGAATGGATAAGAGATGAGTGTCAAAGTGACGAGAATCCAATCTGATGACATGTAGCTTAAAAATCAGTAAAACAATTGTAAACTAGTCCATACAGGCAATGCTCAAAGTCTCAAGCAAAGAGAAAAGGTAATGTTTTTGACAGCAGGTGCTTCTACAGCTGAGATTAGGAAACTTTTCACCAAAAGCCCACAGTATAAATGGCAGATTTGTGCTCCCAGATGTGTGCCGCTTGTCTTAACTTTGTTCTTGTGTTCTCAATATCTTGCAGTTTTCAAGAATGTTCTGAAGCTCCTGTCAAGTTGATCCCTCAGATATCCAAGCCTGGGGTGATTTCATATTGTCTGAACTTGTTTTTCAATTTGAAAGCATGGCCACTGCATTGAAATCGGTCCTCAAAAGGAGACCCATCTGTTCCTGAAGTGGGTGCTTGATTTCCAAAATGAGTTCATACTAATTATTAAACACCCTGGCTCTAACTAATTCAACAGACTATGCATCTCCCTGGCATTCTGCTGTGCTACTTTATTAAATGTCTTGACAGAATATTCCCCTGCAGTCTCCTTGGGGTTTTTCAACCATATAGTACAATCATTTACTTCTATCTGTTTCATCAATTTAAATTCAAGCCTCTCGTTTTTTTTAAATGCGCGGGTGAGGAGAAAATAGATGAAATGGTCTCTTAAAAGCCAGTGGACTGGTCAGTCTCCAGCAAACTTGTCTCTCAGTGGACTGGTCAGTCTCCAGCAAGCTTGTCTCTCAGTGGACTGGTCAGTCTCCAGCAAGCTTGTCTCTCATTCCTGTCTCACTTGCAGTGCTTGTGTATTGGCAGGAGCCTTTTATCCCCTGATTGTCTGTAATGATTTTTATATCAGATGATCTGTATGTTGGATAGACATGTCTCATCAACGATACATTTATTACACAGACCACTAATCCTACAGTGGAACTTAAGAAAGTTTACAAACGAGAGGAGGCCATTCAGCCCATCTTGCTCGTTTGGTTGTTAGTAGCTTATTGATCCCAAAATCTCATCAAGCAGCTTCTTGAAGGATCCCAGGGTGTCAGCTTCAACAACATTACTGGGGAGTTGATTCCAGACCCTCACAATTCTCTGTGTAAAAAAGTGCCTCCTATTTTCTTTTCTGAATGCCCCTTTGTCTAAACTCCATTTGTGACACCTGGTCCTTGTTTCTTTTTTCAGGCTGAAAAAGTCCCTTGGGTCGACACTGTCAATACCTTTTAGAATTTTGAATGCTTGAATTAGGTCGCCACGTAGCCTTCTTTGTTCAAGACTGAACAGATTCAATTCTTTTAGCCTGTCTGCATATGACATGCTTTTTAAGCCCGGAATAATTCTGGTCGCTCTTCTTTGCACTCTTTCTAGAGCAGCAATATCTTTTTTATAGCAAGGTGACCAGAACTGCACACAATATTCAAGATGAGGTCTTACTAGTGCATTGTACAGTTTTAACATTACTTTCCTTGATTTAAATTCAACACTTTTCACAATGTATCCGAGCATCTTGTTAGCCTTTTTTATAGCTTCCCCACATTGTCTAGATGAAGACATTTCTGAGTCAACAAAAACTCCTAGGTCTTTTTCATAGATTCCTTCTCCAATTTCAGTATCTCCCATATGATATTTATAATGTACATTTTTATTTCCTGCGTGCAGTACCTTACACTTTTCTCTATTAAATGTCATTTGCCATGTGTCTGCCCAGTTCTGAATCTTGTCTAGATCATTTTGAATGACCTTTGCTGCTGCAACAGTGTTTGCCACTCCTCCTGCTTTTGTGTCGTCTGCAAATTTAACAAGTTTGCTTACTATACCAGAATCTAAATCATTAATGTAGATTAGGAATAGCAGAGGACCTAATACTGATCCCTGTGGTACACCGCTGGTTACCACACTCCATTCTGAGGTTTTTCCTCTAATCAGTACTTTCTGTTTTCTACATGTTAACCACTCCCTAATCCATGTACACGTGTTTCCTTGAATCCCAACTGCGCTCAGTTTGAGAATTAATCTTTTGTGCGGGACTTTGTCAAAAGCTTTCTGGAAATCTAAAAAAAACATGTCATATGCTTTGCAATTATCCATTATTGATGTTGCATCCTCAAAAAAATCAAGCAAGTTAGTTAGACACGATCTCAATTTCCTAAAACCATGTTGACTGTCTCCCAGGACCCTGTTACCATATAGGTAATTTTCCATTTTGGATCTTCTTACGGGAGACATTGTTAATATAAATTGATGCTTGTGTTTTTCTCATGTGCCCTGATTGATATTTTAACTTGGTGCTCTTGTCAATTACATACAGTGCAATCTGAACCCTTGACTGTGTGTAATTAGCACACTGGCAGTTTCACTAGGGGCTATCCAATATTTAATGGCACTATGGAACTGAATCATTGCTGGTTACATTTTAAGTTTCATTGATTATTATTAAATACCACAGTAATGTATTTGGTTCATTCATTAATAACATGATTTCTCATGCACATGAATTACATTTTAAAGTAAACTATATTCACTTTTGAATAATTGATCAGGTGTGCTTTATCTAACTTTGGAAAGGGCTCAATTAGCCCTCACTGCAATTAACACCCAATATTATTAATTTCTACATGGAATGAGTCATTGTATTTTAAACAGGGGTTAACCAGCACCTGTTCAAATAATCCCAAAGTTGTTATTATTATTATTATTATTATTATTATTATTATTATTATTATTATTATTATTACCTTAAGATGAGAAACAGATATGTACTGTAAGTCTTGTAAATTCTGCGATAAGACTTTTAAATGTATGTGCTCTAAGGGCCTGATTTTCCAAAGTTGGTAAATTGCTCAGAGTAAAGGTTAGTAAATTTTGGATGTTCCTTATTTATTTTAAGAAAAAGTTTGGCATTTCGATTGAATTCATTTGCTAAATGTTTTTTGTAAGGCACCAATGCTGCTTAATTGGCAAAACGTGGATGTATTGTAATTTACAGAAAATGACCAGTAAATGAGATCTGGGCTGTTTGGATGTGTTTCATTTGTGCACATCTGATGACAAGTGCTTTTAATAAAAATACATGCTGTATTATTCTCTGTCTGATTTGTGTGCCTTGCATGGGTGGTTGATCTCTGTTAGGCTGTGGGACACTGTAAAAATTAATAAATTTACTTAAAACAGCCCTTACTTATGAGTAAGCACCTTTACTAACTACAGATGGGTGTGCATACACTGTGAGACTAAGCTTGCTGTTCCACTGATGAGGGTGTGTGTGTGCATACACTGTGAGACTAAGCTTGCTGTTCCACTGATGAGGGTGTGTGTGCAAACACCTTGAGACTAAGCTTGCTGTTCCACTGATGAAGGTGTGTGTGTGCATACACTGTGAGACTAAGCTTGCTGTTCTACTGATCAGGGTGTGTGTGCAAACACTGTGAGACTAAGCTTGCTCTTCCACTGATCAGGGTGTGTGTGTGTACAAACACTGTGAGACTAAGCTTGCTCTTCCACTGATCAGGGTGTGTGTGCAAACACTGTGAGACTAAGCTTGCTGTTCCACTGACCAGGGTGTGTGTGCAAACTCTGTGAGACTAAGCTTGCTCTTCCACTGATCAGGGTGTGTGTGTGTATACACTGTGAGACTAAGCTTGCTGTTCTACTGATCAGGGTGTGTGTGCAAACATTGTGAGACTAAGCTTGCTCTTCCACTGATCAGGGTGTGTGTGTGCACACACTGTGAGACTAAGCTTGCTGTTCCACTGATCAGGGTGTGTGTGCATACACTGTGAGACTAAGCTTGCTATTCCACTGATCAGGGTGTGTGTGCAAACACTGTGAGACTAAGCTTGCTCTTCCACTGATCAGGGTGTGTGTGCATACACTGTGAGACTAAGCTTGCTATTCCACTGATCAGGGGGTGTGTGCATACACTGTGAGACTAAGCTTGCTGTTCCACTGATGAGGGTGTGTGTGTGCATACACTGTGAGACTAAGCTTGCTGTTCTACTGATCAGGGTGTGTGTGCAAACACTGTGAGACTAAGCTTGCTCTTCCACTGATCAGGGTGTGTGTGTGCAAACACTGTGAGACTAAGCTTGCTCTTCCACTGATCAGGGTGTGTGTGCAAACACTGTGAGACTAAGCTTGCTGTTCTACTGACCAGGGTGTGTGTGCAAACACTGTGAGACTAAGCTTGCTCTTCCACTGATCAGGGTGTGTGTGTGTGTATACACTGTGAGACTAAGCTTGCTGTTCTACTGATCAGGGTGTGTGTGCAAACATTGTGAGACTAAGCTTGCTCTTCCACTGATCAGGGTGTGTGTGTGCACACACTGTGAGACTAAGCTTGCTGTTCCACTGATCAGGGTGTGTGTGCATACACTGTGAGACTAAGCTTGCTATTCCACTGATCAGGGGTGTGTGTGCAAACACCTTGAGACTAAGCTTGCTGTTCCACTGATGAGGGTGTGTGTGCATACACTGTGAGACTCAGCTTGCTGTTCCACTGATCAGGGTGTGTGTGCAAACACCTTGAGACTAAGCTTGCTGTTCCACTGATGAGGGTGTGTGTGTGCATACACTGTGAGACTCAGCTTGCTGTTCCACTGATCAGGGTGTGTGTGCAAACACCTTGAGACTAAGCTTGCTGTTCCACTGATGAGGGTGTGTGTGCAAACACCTTGAGATTAAGCTTGCTGTTCCACTGATCAGGGTGTGTGTGTGCAAACACTGTGAGACTAAGCTTGCTGTTCCACTCATCAGGGTGTGTGTGCATACACTGTGAGACTAAGCTTGCTGTTCCACTGATCAGGGTGTGTGTGCAAACACCTTCAGATTAAGCTTGCTGTTCCACTGATCAGGGTGTGTGTGTGCAAACACTGTGAGACTAAGCTTGCTGTTCCACTGATCAGGGTGTGTGTGCATACACTGTGAGACTAAGCTTGCTGTTCCACTGATCAGGGTGTGTGTGCAAACACCTTGAGACTAAGCTTGCTGTTCCACTGATGAGGGTGTGTGTGCATACACTGTGAGACTAAACTTGCTGTTCCACTGATCAGGGTGTGTGTGCAAACACCTTGAGATTAAGCTTGCTGTTCCACTGATGAGGGTGTGTGTGCATACACTGTGAGACTAAGCTTGCTGTTCCACTGATCAGGGTGTGTGTGCAAACACTGTGAGACTAAGCTTGCTGTTCCACTGATGAAGGTGTGTGTGTGCATACACTGTGAGACTAAGCTTGCTGTTCCACTGATGAGGGTGTGTGTGCAAACACCTTGAGACTAAGCTTGCTGTTCCACTGATGAAGGTGTGTGTGCATACACTGTGAGACTAAGCTTGCTCTTACACTGATCAGGGTGTGTGTGCACACACTGTGAGACTCAGCTTGCTATTCCACTGATCAGGGTGTGTGTGCAAACACTGTGAGACTAAGCTTGCTGTTCCACTGATCAGGGTGTGTGTGCAAACACCTTGAGACTAAGCTTGCTGGTCCACTGATCAGGGTGTGTGTGCAAACACCTTGAGACTAAGCTTGCTGTTCCACTGATCAGGGTGTGTGTCCACATGTTTCAATCTTCATGAATACAGCTCAACCCAGTTAACTTGTTACATGAGCATGTGTGTGTCGGCACTGCCTCTGTTCTGACAATGTATTTGATCTCTTCACAATCATTCTTCTTTTATACAGCAGCTTTCATAGACAGAATAGGAACTGATGACCTTATTTTACATGCAGGAGAATCAAAGGACACCTTCTCATTACAAGCATCATGCCTAAGCTATTCAGGGGTATGACATGAAATAAAAAAAAAAACATTCAAAGTCAATTCACTGCTTTACTGCTTAAAATTCAATATCTATTTTTTGCAATTATTAAAAGTAATTTAAATGCAGAGTGACCAAATGTGTTTTGAAAATGCCTGAGCTCTAATACTGTACATGGTGAATCAGCTCAAAGTTGTGCTTTGAGCTGAAGTTGTCTAGTCATTTGTACAAAACGAGGGTTTGGAGTCAGAATAATGTTGCAGACATATTTCAGTGTTTTTAAGGGTTGAGTTTCTGTTATTTTGTCCATAGTTTTATCTCATTCTTGCTCACTTGGAACATTGTGTTAAAACTGTAGCTCTGACATTCAAAAAAAGGTGCCAGTGAGTCTACAGAAAGCATTTTGTTTATTAAAAGTGCTTGTTCTTTGCACTGGGTTAAGTATATATATTAAAGCGGTTTTGAATTACCAGCAACTGTGTTGTCTCCATAGATTTAACACTCCCTTCTCACTGTTTTTGTAGCCCTAATTCAAGCATGTATTTGCTATAGAAATATTGAGTCATTTTGATTCCTTCACCTTCTTTAAAAGGACTCTTAAGGACTTCCTTGCCACACATGTTGTGTCTTTCCACATTTATACTTAGAGCATGCTTTCCTCATGGGAACAGCACCTTTAACATTCTTACCCACGGCACCCCATCCCTAGAGTAACAACACCTTTAAAAATGGATTCTCATGTTGCATTGCTTTCCTTAAATTGCTTGACACCTGTGATGACTTGTGGTTTTAAAACAATGTGTGCATCAGCCAACCGTTATGCCCACATCAAACATGTTACCTGCCATCCAATTATCAGTGGGAATAATGAAAGCAATGGGGATATCCTTCTGAAAAGAAAGCAGTGGGAATATCCTCCTGAAATGAAAGCGTACTCTGGGGACCAGGACAGTCCCCAAGCCCTGCACCTCCTCCAATATCAGGCATTTCATATCAGTGCAATAATATTGACTACTAGTGTGAGCTACAGTTACTGTTATTTGTTTAGCAACTTGCTCTACAGTTTTCTAAGCAAGGCCAAACAATGTAGTAGATAAAATGCAGCCAGAAAATATGCCTCCACATAAAGCATGAGGAATTTTATTTCAGATACTGTGCTTGAGAGGTCTGTGGTCTTTTTTATTATTTTATTGACAATGCTGCAAGCCGTATCTAATCAAATTCTAAGCGAAACACAGAGATGGACAAGTTGAGCTTTTAACCAACAGAAGATGCTCTCATTTATTTACAAATTTACAAAAGCACAAGAACAGAAAAGCGTAATTTGAAGAGTAAGAACCATTGCTTAACCCTGGAGGGTGATTCCCTGCATCACAAGAACAATGCGATGAGCACAACAAGCAAGTCCTTTATCACATTGCGACCTGTAGACAAGGTAACCTGCATTTTAAAACTCAAAATGCTGGTGGATAGGGTTACTGAGATTGTGCACAAGTGAAAAACTGTGACAACTTTTGTTGCGACCAACTTTTTTTGCCTGCTCATCAGAGCATATTTAAGGTCTTCTTGTTTACTTTATTTCAACAAGTTGCACATGAGTAAAGCTAAATGATTTTACTGAACAAGAAATTAGGTATATCAAGTCTCTGAAGCAAGGAATATAAAAGTTTAATATAATAATAATAATAATAATATAATAATAATAATAATAATAATAATAATAATAATGCTTTGCAGTAAGGACTTGGATTGATTAATATATTTCTGATATTAATCAGTGTGATACAAAAAACCCATAATTGAATTATGTTATGGTGTTAAGGTCAGGTTTCAAAAGCAAAAAAAGAAAATAATGAAATGTTTGAAATGTATTTCTTTGAATAACTACCAGTATTGAGGTATGTTATTTTTAGATCCCCCAGTAATGTATGAGTTCAGCTGCAGCACATGAAAGGTAATAAATAAAGCAGCTGCAATGTGCTTGTGCAGGTTGATGAAACGAGGACGGCTGCTGGACCAGGTGCACTGATTGGGTTCAAAGGGTTTCGATGTATTAAATGAACCAATGAAGGTCAAACCCATTCACATAAACACATAAATACGGTGTTTTCCATTTCACCTAAAGGAGTTTTTGTTTTATTTAGAATACCTTAAAAATCACAATATACTATATCTTAAAAATAATGGCGATGTCATGATATTCTATTCTATTATATTGCTGTGCTTATTTCTCACTCTGCACAGGCATTATACATGTTTCCCTCAGTGTTACTAAGTATTCCCAATACACTGAGCAGGAAGAGTCATTCCCATTCCTACATTGACAGCTCTGAGCTAGGGCCACCCTTTATAGCAAATGAATCCATAACCCTTTTGTTCCATGCACTGGCCGTCATCTTCTTCACTTGTTGAGATGCATGCTTCATGGAAAAACGTGGGGCTATAAATATTATATGGACACTTGTGCACTGTCGGGGAACCAGGACTATTAAGATAAGCAAAGAAGATTTATGAATCACAAAAGAAAAAAAAGTTAATTATGTAATGCATGTTTTTTGCTTGTAATCATAAAAGTGAAGGAAGACTCCATCTATGCCTTTGTTTTTTTTTAAAGCATGTTGTAAATTGTGTTGAATAATGCTTAGCCAGTTCTGCAGACTAGGTTTTGTTCTATACTTACATTTTGCATCAGTAGAAAATGAAAATGTGTGCAGATTGTAAATCATGGTGGTCTTGTATGTTAATGGTATTCCAGACTGGCTTGTCATGATAAAGTGAAATGCCTCCATACATCAGTGCCATTATTGTGTGCTGCAGGGTTTGAGCTAGTACTTTAAAATGTCTCCAATGCAAGGTGAGTTTAGAAACATGCATTGTACAGTATCAGTAGTGCTTTACAACCCACCCCAGTAAAATACTGTCAAGCACACTCTTTAAAATGCATCCTTAAAAACATTTACACGACATCCCAATTAAATAAATACAGAAACATGCCAATCAAGGGTTATCTAGCCCAGGGAACATCTCTATCTCACAAGGACTGTGCAGTGGCCAAAAGCTCCTTAAATTTGCTGCTGTGCCAGTTGCATAACAACTTTGAGCTCTCAAAAGCTGTATTTGCAATGTGCTTTGTGTTACACTGTTCAAATCCCATTGACATGTCAGCAGTGTTGTGACCATTGCTTTTACTGTGTTTATTGTTTAATGTACCACAGGACTGTGTTAAGTGTCTTCCTGCTTGGGACCCTTCAGGATATTCCTGAAGAGAGGGGGTTTTCTTCTCAATCCTACATAACTAAATGAGTTGTGTTATACATTGACCGCTGACCTGCACAGCCCCTTTTTATTCCCTCGCTCCCTCACCCTTATATGCAAATGAAGGTGCGGAACCACACATGCTATTGGCCCTACCCTTGACTTGGCCCAATCAGAACAGACATTTGGACAGCCAATCAATTCACTTCAAGCCACAGCAACAGTACAACACAGTGAATAATGCAGCAGCAAATCAATTGTCAAGCACCCAAACAGACCCCCGAGTCAGCACCTTGGTCACGCAAACACTGTAAATACATTTGTAAATACTATTACATTGTAGGGATTTTAAAGCTGATTTCAATACATATTAGTTATTATTATATATATATATATATATATATATATATATATATATATATATATATTCTTTTTTTCACTTACTAAATGTAGAATATGTATCAATAGGAGGTGCTCTTTGATCATTTTATCACAAACATATCAGTGAATATACTAGTATAGCAATGGCAGTTAGATATAATTCCCATAGTGGTTGTTCAGTATGTGATACATCGTGTTATCTGTTTTTCTGATTTGGATCTGTATAATCTTTGTGTATGTTTTTCGCATGCTTTATGAAGGATCCTGCATGGCTCAATGTATGATAATATCTGTTCTCACTCCTGTGAAAGTGGCCTGTCATTGGTTATTTCCTCCTGTTTTATAAAGCCATGCTGAATTCACACACGCTGCGCCAGGCAGTATTTCATATTTAGAGCATGCCTCATTGCAGAGCCTACTCACCTTAAATGCAAAGTAATGACCTTCACTCACTCAAAGCTTGTTTTTGACATTTGAAAACCACTATATGTATCTCACACAACTGACAACTGTGTGAGTTACCATAAGTGTCAGTATCTTTATTATAAACAGCATGAATTCCACAGAGAGTATTATTCTGAGCACACAGGTTGTATCACATCAGTAGATCTAATGGATTTGACTACATTGGTGTGGAATCGTATGTATACATTATCTGGCTGGCTTCCAAAATACAGAAGAATAAGTAAATGACCTAAAAAAAGGTGCTGGAACACAGGCCAGTGCTCCTGAGAGGAGGCACGTTTTATGTCAAATAAATGGACGAATGACACTGATAATCATGTTCAATGGCTGCCAATAGAAAAACTCACATTTTTAATATTTTTTGTAGAAAACAAATATATATTCTGATTATTTTCTGGCCATTTACTCTTTCATATGATTTGGTTGGTAGCAATAAGAATTGATTCAGTTTGAAATGTTGTCACATTGGTGGCTTCAGGAGCATCTTCTACACATAACATTATAATGCCATCTGAGATGCAATAATGCAACTTATCCATCAGAATACTCCTGGAATATCTTACCTTTAACCAAAGTAATTGTAACAAAGAAACAGAATACTTCCTTAACCTATTCTTAGGAACTGTAAATAAATGAATACCAGTTTTCTTCTTTCAAAACCAAAGACCAATAAATTATAAATATTAACATTTAAAGAAAAACAAAATCGCACCTGTATCTCCAACCCAGATACACACCATTCCACACAGTGGAGACCCAGGATGCTGTGCCATGCAACAGAAACAAAAGAACAATAACCAGAGACCCAGGTCTTCAGTACAGACTGGTATAAGACAGGTGTAACCGAGAAAGCAGAGAACTCACAAGCTTGTATACCTTATTGAGATAAGGATACCAACAAGCATCAAATCTGCAAAACATTACAAGGGCATTTGAAACAACTGTATTTACTCTTTAATAAAAGGATTCATCAAAGGTCTTAAACTTTGAAACACATTCTGTGTCCTTCTCCCTCTCTGGTCTTTACATTGGCCTACAAAGAATCACATATTTCTACCCAGTGCATAGTGTAGGTGACTTGCAGGCACAGCCGTCATTCCCACGGGCTCCAGTGTGCACCAGTTGTGATTGTCTGACCTGGTGGGACAGTGCACCAGTCAGCAGATGGCAGGTCATTTTTTGGATGTTTTATTTTCCTTCTACCCATCCCTGGATAGCAAGTGGAGCTTTGCTATTCCATCCACTTGGTGCCGGGGCTGGAATGGGTCATATTGTACGTGCTGGACTGAAAACATATTAATACAAATGAAATACAACTTTTAAAACATGTATATATATATTTATTCTGTATCTATGTATATGGGTGTACCTTAGGTGTATGCAAGTACTCTGAATTACTTTGTCACTTATATGCAGAAGTTTGTTCACCAAAATATGAATGCATCACACAAATATTATCATCATCTTTATGGCTCAGGTAAAGCAAGAGCCACATTCACTGTTTGAATTGTGACCATTTTTAATCTGGGAGGACCAGCCCAGTCATTAACACGAACAGTTGATATTTCACAAAAGGTATCCCAAACTAATGAAATGCTTCCCAGAGTATTTTCCGCATGTACCCAAGAGGAGCTGGTTGACTTTCAGAAGTGTGCATTGATTCTGCCAGTCCTGCTGGATCCACACATGAGATGAATCCATATAAAGAATGATGGGTTGAATCTTTGATTTGATGCAGGGCCTTGGAAAATGTGTTTATAAGGTGTTGCGCTTTGTCAGCAGCCAGGCAATACTCTTGGCAATGAACAAAGAATGAGTGTTGCGATTACTCTTCCATACGGTTGAAATATAATTGTTCCCAGAATAGAGAAACAGTAAAGCACAAAGATCCTGGGAGGCGACTGCATTATCATGATTCCTTTATATGCCTGGCCCTGGCTTCGCTTCCTAAACACTGCAGAGGGCAGGGGCTGCTTCACACATTTATCAAACGTTGAACCCCATACAACCTTGTGGCTGGCCTTATCACATGAAAAGCCATGGTAGGGATGGGAAGCCAGCCAAGAAATATAATTCTGTTTTAGAAACACAGCAAAAACGTAACCAGCCAGCATGTGTCCACCTGGAGAATTAGAGTCATCTGAGGAGTTAGGTCCTGTAATTGTGTGAATCGGTTTTTGTTTTGTTTTTTGTTTTTTATCGCAGCTGCACTTTATCTGTTAATTTTGGCCCTTGATCAGAATCATTGTTAAGAGTGTCAGGCGTTATCTCTGGAACAAATCCCAACAGCAAGATTAGTTTCCACCAGGGATTCATAAGTGGATGTTTAATGCCCGCCACATGATCCAGTTTATTTCTGTCAGGCATACGTTAACCTTTTTTCCGCACACGAAAACAATGCTAGGAGTTTACTGCCCAGCCTTAACTTCTAACTGTTCGTATATAGTCATGTTTAAAGCTTTTGAATTCTTCCAGAGGCTACTGTGCATTCTGCAAAAATAGAATTCTGTCCCATTTAAATATGAATCAACCTTGCTCCTGTGTTGTTCATTCAAACAAAGCTTTATTGCAGCAGGCAGAAGGGCTGCTTCTGCTATTGTGGCTGCTAATCTGTTTCAAAATTGCAGAGGACTGTTAAGTCTCAAAGTTGCATGGACTGTAATCATTGGATTTATTTTCAAGCTTGAGTGTTGACCCAACAGGAGGAAGCAAGAAGTATGTTTTGTGAAATGCGAAAAATATATCTGCAAGTAGTGTGACATATTGTTTTTTTCTATTAGGCAGAGAATAGTGTTTATTTTGAATCAAGGAAGCACAATGAGGTTGATCTTGCAGTGGTGGTCTTTTTTTTTTCAGTAAGAACACAACCATGAAATTCAAAGCACATTACCACACTGTCAAATGATGGAATTTCAAAACCTACTGTAGAAATGTGTATTATTTGCATTTGTTTTCACTCAGTATATGTATTCTATGAGTTTATAAACACATGAAGAAGTTGAATTACAAAAAACAAGCTGGTGAAAATGTACAGTTAAAGTATTTAGTAAAGCTTCTCAACAGAGGAATGTTGAGAGCTCAAAATGAGGAGCTCTTTTGATGCTAAAGAGCATGGTTTGCAGTTCAAACAAATGGATAATAATGCACAGAAACAATGCTGCCGGCAGGACATTGCACCAGCTGTTAATCCTTTCTTTGGCACTATTTTAAGCACACTTTAAATGTACTCTGGATCACTTGCCCAATCCCAGGTCCTCCTAGTCTGAGAGAGTTCTGTTGGGTGCCAGAACAACAACTAATGGATTCAATGGGAAGCAATTGCAGAGTGTTTATTGCAGGCAAGATGCAGGACTGCAATACGAAATTTCAAAATTGAATTTTAAGGATGCTGTAAAAACAAGTTTATTTTTCTGAATCGTTGTTAGAATCGATAACAACCTCACCGATCTCTTATCAAAACTTCCCGTACTGTTTCACAGGCAAAGGCATTGCTGAATAACGTGTCTGCTTGAATTAAAAAGCATTAGGGCATGTCTTAACGAGAATCAGAATGATGGCAGTGCCATATTGTCCAGCCATGGCAGTGCCATACACTTAAACACACACTGACTGGGACCTGTCCAATCTAAACATTGGGAGCTTTTAAAGGTTTGTACAAGTTAAGTAATTCAGTAACACGTCACTTTCACTCATGTGGCAGGTACCCTGTTCTCCAAATCACTGATATGAGATTCTCTTCTTGGGCAATGACTTCAAACAAGCCACACTGGATTCTGTATTCCTATTTTCCATTGGACTTGCCTTGCATAAATCCAGAGGTGACAATCAGGGATACAATCAATTGTGAAAACAAGCTTTTCCATTTTTACACATTCCCAAAACTTGGTGAATAACCGACATCTCAACAAGTGACACATTCAAAAACTATCCAACTGTAATCATTCTCTGACAATTCTGTTTTAACATGACCAGTTCATACATTTCCTTGTGTTTACAGCCGACTGCTACTCTGCTATACTTCACTGTACAATCACAATTAGACATGTGACAGGAATATGTCTGATGGGTTTTAATTTGGAGTAACAGTATTCTTATTAGTATTATTGAGTGTATGTACAGTATATGCTTCAAGTGCTTGGGTGATTAAGTGCTTATGTAATTAAAGATTCCTTTGTATTTTGTCACATACCTTTTCTTTCCTGGCTGCCAGTGTTATATAGGACATTTGGTAGAACAAATGAAGGGCATGTGAAATTTAAACTTTTTGTGTGTGATTTACCTGGACTCTAATAGCTTTGAATTAATCGCCAGGTCAATTTGGCCAATTGATTTGACAGATAGAGTGGGATATTTTTCTTTTCATTTTAAATTGAAACTGACATCATGCTTCAATATTATCTGCATGACAAACCAAAAGGAGGACCTCGTAGATGTGGATAACAGCATACAAACTGACAGAATTGAAAGTGGAAAATGCTGTGGTAAATTTACAGTATAATCGTAAATCTCGAAAAACTACTCACTTCTAAATCTTTTGTAGTCATTTTTGTATTACTTTAGTATAAATACATGTTAATTTGGATTCATATGTTGTTTTTTCTGACTTTATGTGAACGAAAAGACACAAATTCGCCCATTTTCTCATTGGAAATAGTGATATTTTGAAATTTACCTGTCCTGGTCACAAAAGCAAAGTTTATGGGGAATAATAGCCATTTTCTATACTTTTAAGGTATAAGCAATTAGGAAATAACACTTACTACCCAGGAACAAAAAAATAAATAAATTGTTACACGGTGTTATCAATACAAACATGAATCTATTCTGGCAGAAAGAGCAAGGAACATGTCTCGATATGGATTGATTTATTAGAAGATATTAATGCAGGACAATAGCTTCCCATACTTGGATATTTCCTTCTGTATCACTTGCAAGCTTTCAAAATGACAACTATTTAGTCAAGACCCAGATCCAGATCAAGATCCAGGGACTCAAGTATAATGAAATAGAAATGTTTATATCATACTATAACAGGACGCTCCTGACAAATGATATGTTTTTCATTCTTTTTTTTTTTACAATTGAAATAATTAGGAGTGGTGCTGAATTATGTTTCTTCAGTACTTACATTTAAACTGATTTCCCTATAGCCAGTACCTGGCATTCAGTTCAATTAGTATGTATGTATATATGCATGCATCTTATGTAGCTATACCCTTGTAATTTCTGTAGCAATATTAAAACATTACATTTGGCAAGCATGTTCACACAGGAAGTTGCAACACACATTGATTGTATAAACGCCAAATGAAATTAGACAGGAACTTGAACTGACAGGCAAGTGCACAGGGAAACTAATGTAACCATCAATACTGAGAAAAAGAACAAGAGCAACAAATACTGAGTGGTAGATAGCACAAGACTGAACGGCACAACGTTTCAGGAATCACTAATAACTCAAGATCGGATTGGCATGGAATAAAGGGGACTGTGGTGTAGTGTCCCGGGCAAGGCAGGTCTGCACCCTTTGAATCCCAGAACTGCAGTTTACGTGCTTTTCTGCACTCTTTGAAATATGAGACCCAGAACTGCAGTTTACGTGCTTTTTGTGCACTTTTAATAAATCACAAATAACAAAACATACAAAACACAGGAACAAAACACCACATCACATTATGGAAGAGAAAAAGAACCTGCTTCTGATGATAAAGGGATATTGGGTAGCTTAGCTGAGCCACCCAAGATGATTACTGTATGCATAGCTGGGACATGCACAGTAATGGCCATGCTGTAATTGCGAATGACACAATAGACCTCTCCAAGTCCCTCCATGGAGGATGACAGTGGAAATGTCAATTCACCCAATAAACAGCGCTCTGGAGTGGGTAAAGGAGGTAGTTTATAGTGCATGGGTTTAAACTAAAGGATGTATGTAGTATACACATTCTAGACATCATGCACTTAGTATGGTCCCATATAAACTGTGAACGGAGGGACTTTTTCCATTTAAGCTTAGTTTTTCATTTCTTTCTTCAAATTTAAGTTAGTATGAATGGAAAGTGTAAAATGTGTGTTAAACAGACACAGTAGTGGGATGGATTTGGTAGTGGGATGGATTAAGTAGTAAAAGTCATCCTGTATCATAAGCTGCTGCTTGTGGATTCTGGCCTGTGCTTTAATTACATACTGATATGGAATTGTATAGTGATACAGCAGGAGGTAACAGATAACACTCCAAAATAAGTGTCTCTTCGTTATATGTTATGACCTGCATTCTTTTACATTCTAGATGGCAGTCAAATACAAGGATGAGTGGCATATATTAGCATTTAAACAGGGCTCAGTGCATTGTCAATTTGTAATAGTCACATCTGACGAATGCAGGGGTGTGCTGAGTGCATTCATAGTACGCTTCTCTAAAGATCACAAAGAACTTTACCGGATCACATGCTTGTCATCTTACACAGCCCCCTCATGCTTATTGAAGTTACACAGTCTTCAGCCCAGAGCTTCTCACATTACTGAAGGATGCTGCCGCTTTGCCTTATTGACTGAGGACTGAGCTAAACAGCAACTCTGCCCTTCAAGGACACATGCAAGCATATATATATATATATTAGCTCAATCTGAGCTCAATCTTTATAGAGTATGTTTATTTTTAAGAATCACAAAAAGTAAAGCTCAAAAACAGTATTAAATGTTTGCTTATTTGCTGTTTCACTGTATTTTGGCTATTCATACTAAAGAACCGCTATCATAAAAAGGCAAAAAAAACCTACAAGAAGTAGATCCAACAGAGGTGTTAATGAGATCATTCCTAAATGTCAGTTGTTTAATTTGAAAGCTGTTTGTTACGTAGAGAACCATAATGTTTCAGAAACAAGCACCGACAAAAAACACTTTATTGCTAAAGAACAGACATGTTTGTGAGGATGTGTCATCTGTAGATGTGCATGAGGCATTCATTTCTATTGCTCACCTCACTGGAGTTCTCATCAACAAGATAAAAATATATGTGGATATGAACACAGCTTATACCCAGGGTAATTCATTTATTGCTAAACAGCTTGAAGCTGTCAGCAAGTATGTTTCGGTCTTATCAGGTTCCTTAAAACCAAGTTATCCTGTTTCCTCAAAGGATTGGAGTGGGGACAACTAGTATAAATATTTCAGAGTGATTCTAATTAAGCCTACGTGTATCCAGTGAGTGCGCAGAAGACAACGAAACGAAATCCAATAGTTTGCTGATTGATACTACATCCCTGCACACCCATTCGCGTTGCTGTCCGATGCAATCATTGCACAAGAACACTTACTTTTCACTCAACATGTCGAGGTAAACACAGAACAGGGTCACAGGCGCGTCGTCCACACATCTAATATATAGATAAATATTTGATATTCATTGAAATCCATTAAGGTGGGGGGGTTGCGTTTCTCAACTGCAGCAGGGCAGCAAGGTAATTTTCCATTTCAATGCTGCCTGAATAGCATTCTTAACAGCACTAAAACATATCATTATCTGGGAACATAAAATTGCACCAAGTTCCAGCTTCTTTTAATCTTTGTTGTTTCATGCTCATACACTATTAATTCTACATCGAAAGCATCTATAAACTGTAGGCTGACTGACGGTCAGAAAAAAAACAGCACTATTGTCAATTTCTTAGGGCTGGTATATTGACACACTACAGTGCAGAATTCAGAGTCTATCTATAGAAGCAGCAAAAATAACAACCATTAGGTAGGAAACAAATGATGACTGTGAGCAAAATGGAGTCCTTCCTTCTGCTTAGGGCATTTTAACACATGGTTAGATATTTCCTTTTCTCTCGGGGTAACAGTTTCCCACTATCGCCTCCAGGTGTAGAGCATATCTGTCCATGCATCAAAGCATTACAGTGTGCTTCGCACATGAAGTGCTGTGACTATGTGACCTAATGTAATGGTCACTATACACCCAGTCACCTACACTCAGGTGTGACTCTTTCTCAGCCACTGTGATGTGGATAACTGGCCACCGAGAGCAAGGCTGAGATTAAAGAACTCAAAGCACTTTATTTATCCCCTGACTGAATTCGAACAAGTTCCTATATGTGAAGGCTGTTGACCTCTGCAAGGGCATTCTACCGATTTAGAGAAAAAGTGACAGACAGATAGATTATTCAGTTGCCACTGCAATATCCAATTTAAATATGACATCACTAAATAATTGCATTTGTGGCCAAGAGCAGAGGGTAGCAATGCAGTAAAAACTGATTAAAACAATACATCGGCACGCTATTTACTTTACTTTAGACAGAAAACAAATTCAGATTAGGAACAAGGAAGCTCCACTGTCCGGCCATTACAACACAGGAGATGAACACAGAACTTTCACATAGAATGTCAAGCTCTGTAAGCAAAACAGAAGGGCAGAAAAACCATCAAAAGACAAAATGTGAATAAAAAAATAAATGCATTTGAAATTTTAAATGTTTAAACTAGCAATCAAGGCACTGATTAACTATTTCTTATTGCAATGCAGTCATGATTAGTGGGCATTGTCTAGGCCTGCCTTGTTTACTGCAATGCCCGCTGCCAGGGTCCTGTGGCTTAAACATGATTTTGTGAAAACTGCTCTTTACTGTGTTTACAAGACTCGGTAGAATGAATCCACAAGCAGCATTCCGATACAAAGATGGAATACCTCATGTTGTTCAACAACTTGCAGAATTGTTGTGTGCATATCACCACACGCACTATACAGCATTATTCCATACACTCGGAATAGAAACACCACAGTACGAAGGAGCATCAGCTGGACTAAAATGAGATTCTTTGTTTCATTAAAGGGAAAACTAGAAAACAATTATTTGCAGAATATATCAATGTGATCACCTTTATCTTGCTGTTTATCTTTCTATTGTCATTGTGAAATGAACAAAGCTGATAAGAGGCAGTGTTCTCTGGGTTTACAGCTGAATCCTATTAGAGCCCAATGATTCTGACAGCTTGTCATTGAATGCTGATTTACCTTTAACTCTTTCAATACAGGATTGATATTTCAGACAAGCATGCAAATGACACAGTTTCAATAACGAGACAGGGTGCCCTTTATAAGTGGATTGGATTGAAATGTCTGCATCTGCTTTTTATAGAAACAGAAATACCCAATAGATCCATGTGTATGGATATGGAGCCATACAGTAACCTTTGTCTCTTGCAACTTCTTTGTTTGTTTTTCCCTGAGTGCTGCCGAGTACAGATTAGGAGCTTGTCGTAACATTATGAATGAGCTGATTCTGCAGAGTTTGTGTCCAGCAGTAGATGTGTTCTTAGAAGAGAAATGTCATAATGATATAGTACACTCATAGGAAATGCTGCTCCTATTTGTCTCTTCTTCATGATATATTCTATTACTTTAAAAAAAGACCTGGATATGACACAATATTTCAAGAGCAAAGGCAGATAGCCTTCTCATGTTCTGCACTGTAGATTATCTTTCTCTTTGCTGTAAAACGTAGCCCTGAACGCATCTCAGCATAATTGACAGAGGGACCTTTTTATTTTAACAATACAGAGTAATAATGTGCAGAACATAAATGAAAAAAAAATGCATGGCACTGTGACAGGCTGAGCCCTGCCCCTGTAAATAGTGTGTATTGGTGGTTGTTTGTGAATAAAATGTATTTTTGTTAGCTTCGATATGGCAGTGCTGCGAGGTTATACTCTCCCCTCTCTAATCAAATTGGCAATTACAGCAGATTGTCAGTTGTCAATTTAATAATTGATAATCAATTAACCCTGGTCACCTGCCTTTAAAAAGAGGCTGAAAGGCCAGTTTCTTTGTTCTTCTTTTGTTTGTTCCTGTCCTTGCGTGAAGATTCATGCCAGGGTGGATAGCCAAGGAGATTGGACTGGATGGACCAACAGGACAAGCAGGATAATAGCAATACCTTTAGGGTAGGGGTTCATTTAGGGGATTTGAATCCCACCACAGTTTATTTAGTTTGTGTTCGGGAGACGGTTCCTGAAGAGAGGACACCCTTTTAGTGGGATCAGCGATGAGCCGCTGAACAGCAAACTTTTGTTTTTAGCTGTTTTACCCACCGTGTTTTGTTTTGTGTTTTTGTATTATGTTCACCTGTGTGTATGTCCTTCTGCACTAGGGATACCATTGCTGGTACCCTAGTGGTGGTCACCACTCACTGCAACCCCTTGTAAAAAATACAACCTGGACACCTGAGCAGCGTTTGTGACCTCAAACCCTTATGTGTCTCTCTCGTTTCTCAGCAGATACCCACATTGTAACAGAATACCCCTGTTACAGGCACAAGAACATAAAAAAAAACTGTCAATACGTATTTCTTAGAATAACTAAATTATTCATGAAGGCATTGCCTTAGGAGGGAGGCATAATCTCCATGAACATGTTTAAGTATGTAAAGTTAATTATAAAGTGAATCTAAGATCTTGTAGCCTCCTAGCTGCTCTATATTTATACTTATTCAATAAGCGAGGTGACAGCCTGACTAAGCGATTGAATATTAAAGGGAAGATAGGTGTGCCCCAGATATCTCACCTCTCAGCCTGAAGCTCCTTGTCCTGTGAGGTGAGATATCGGACAGCCAAGGCCGGGTCCCATCGTTCATCTTTAAAGAAAAGAGAAAGAAATCTTGAATTGTGTACATGATGTCCATAGTCATGTGCAATTGTGTGTGCAGCTCTTTCTAACTTCCACTGGGGCTGCTGACTGAATGCCACCACATTTAAAAAGATAACATTTCCAACCATGACCACACATGCTACACAAAGAAAACATAAAAAACATGCATTGGATTGCACACAGAAAAGGTACAGAAAATCAGTAAAGAAAAAACTCTTCCGCACTGCATCCTGCTTCTAGAATCAAAAGCTTTGTACCGTCCTCTCAATCAAAGAAATCTTTTTTTCGTGAAAGTGATGTCATCAGCCATACCGACTGAAGTAACAATCCCCTTACAAGTTAAACCTTTAGCAATTGCTGGTCTTAACATTAACTAGCTTTTATCGCAGAGTTAATGGTTAGTCTTGCAGCACTGGCTTCCTAGTCACTGTTACCTTGGTTACCGAGACATCGGTGTTAATGGGATTATCATTTAACCACCTGTGTCTTTTAATGGCAGCGGGCAGAGCCTGAGGGTTCAATTTGCTTGACAGTTCCTTTTCTTATTGCTTGTTCTCTTGTCCACTTGCTCTCCTCTGCTCAAGCATTAGGAGTGTCAAAGAGAGGCTTTTTTTATAAGAAGTTAATATGTATGGGACGGAAGGATCCAGAGATGAGCATTCTGGTTGGATGAAAGAGGGCTGGGTGTGTCCCTCCTTTAAATCTGCCCCCAGTGAGTATTCCATTATGATCTTGAAGTGCCAATCAATCTGCACTAAACAGTCATGATGGTGCTCAAGCAACCAAATACACTTCAGCTATTTTAACTCATAAGTGATTGAGAACAATAAACCTGCTGATTCCTGTTATTTAACAATAGAATGACAGTAAAGAGTTTTGAATGTCAAGTCAAGTTCACCTTTTTTGAGGCTTGAGGGATTATTGATCAGGTGGCAGGTAAATGTAACTTTACGTCTTTAGCTCGTTATTAATGGTTTTAATTAGTTTCTTGATTAACTTGACCCCCAAAGCCTCATTTGCAGTAATTACTTCAGTGCAGCATACACTATCAGGGCTAAATCAAAACCCTTTAGCTAGTTTCAGATATTCTACTTTAAACCAATGTCAATTTAACTGTTGCAAATTTGTTTTTCTATACATTTGTGTCTTCGGTTCCTGAATTCAATCCCCTTGGGTAAGAACACACAGACATGTTTAAATTGGCTTTCATTAAATCACATTGTCATTCTTGATTTTCTGAGTTCCAAAGACATATCCAACTGATTTTCTCTTCTTCCATTCACTGCTAGTTATCCATCACTATGATTAGATATGGTCGACGATGCTGACTGCAATTCATGGTGGTGGTAGATATTGATAAGAAAGTGATTTAAGGGGGTGTTGCTGCAGGGTGTTTTACGCAGAACCAAAAAGTAGCAGTCATTGTAATTCAGTAAAGCATCTGCATCCATGCTCAGAAACATTTTTTATAATTCATTGCTAGACAACACTGGAAACCTTTTTAATTTCAAGCTCCATGGCATGGTTGTGCTGTGCCATTTTCTTGACTTAATAAATGAAGTCACGCAGAGCAAGTAAAGAATGGCCTTCACCAGCCACCACACTCAAGAGTAATTACAGGCCTTGTTCCAAACATCTCTCAAATATGGATTTGACTGTTTGCTTATCTTGTGTTAGGACTCTACAAAAAACATAGTGACAGTTTATGTAGGCACTTTTTTGTGTGCGATCATGTTTCCAGTAAAGTGATGTTCTTTTTTCCTCCTATCATTGTCAAGGCAGCACAGTAAGAAGTCTATTATTAGAGAACAATAAGGGGTGATGTTTTAAGAAAAACTACTTTTTTATTATTTAACTTGATTTTTGTATTCAAGTGCATTGAATTTATTGAGCTTCCACTGACCCTAAAATGTTCCCCAATATCTCTCTGGAAATACAGAACAAGGCAAGCCGACTTCTGATAATATAGTATATGCCAGAACACAGTGTAGTGTTAATAAATCTCCAACAGTTACATACTGCTGCACAGTGGAGTAGTAAAGCTGCATAACTACACAGTAGCATTAATATATACAGCAGCATTCTGCACACATACTGTATGAATATATAGGTATTTAAGAACTCACAGCTCTCAGTAGATAGATTCAAGACGTATCCCATGTTTAACTGTGTTTGACCGGGGGGGGGGGGGGGGGGGGGGACACTGTGAAATGTGTTCCATTAATCTCAAATTAATTTATCTCAAATCATTTTAACTTTTTTCTAATTGATTAGAAGTCCCTGTAATAAAAAATAAACTTTTAACATAATAATTTTTTTCATGTTAAGGATCTAAAGATCACTACTTCTACATTATTTTTCTACAGATAGTTGGGAGTCAGTCCTACAGAACAGTATAAATTCAAGGCATTTCGACTTCAAGACCACAGTCTACATAACTCTGAAAGACATTAGAACACCAAAATGGGCTTTTCTGTCTGTATAAATGATTTGAGCTGTCTGTATATTAACTGCAGTAAGTCTTGTTGAGCTGTCTGTATATTAACTGCAGTAAGTCTTGTTGAGCTGTCTGTGTATTAACTGCAGTAAGTCTTGTTGAGCTGTCTGTATATTAACTGCAGTAAGTCTTGTTGAGCTGTCTGTATTAACTGCAGTAAGTCTTGTTGAGCTGTCTGTATATTAACTGCAGTAAGTCTTGTTGAGCTGTCTGTATTAACTGCAGTAAGTCTTGTTGAGCTGTCTGTATTGACTGCAGTAAGTCTTGTTGAGCTGTCTGTATATTAACTGCAGTAAGTCTTGTTGAGCTGTCTGTATATTAACTGCAGTAAGTCTTGTTGAGCTGTCTGTATATTAACTGCAGTAAGTCTTGTTGAGCTGTCTGTATTAACTGCAGTAAGTCTTGTTGAGCTGTCTGTATTAACTGCAGTAAGTCTTGTTGAGCTGTCTGTATATTAACTGCAGTAAGTCTTGTTGAGCTGTCTGTATATTAACTGCAGTAAGTCTTGTTGAGCTGTCTGTATTAACTGCAGTAAGTCTTGTTGAGCTGTCTGTATTGACTGCAGTAAGTCTTGTTGAGCTGTCTGTATTGACTGCAGTAAGTCTTGTTGAGCTGTCTGTATATTAACTGCAGTAAGTCTTGTTGAGCTGTCTGTATATTAACTGCAGTAAGTCTTGTTGAGCTGTCTGTATTAACTGCAGTAAGTCTTGTTGAGCTGTCTGTATTAACTGCAGTAAGTCTTGTTGAGCTGTCTGTATTAACTGCAGTAAGTCTTGTTGAGCTGTCTGTATATTAACTGCAGTAAGTCTTGTTGAGCTGTCTGTATTAACTGCAGTAAGTCTTGTTGAGCTGTCTGTATTGACTGCAGTAAGTCTTGTTGAGCTGTCTGTATATTAACTGCAGTAAGTCTTGTTGAGCTGTCTGTATATTAACTGCAGTAAGTCTTGTTGAGCTGTCTGTATATTAACTGCAGTAAGTCTTGTTGAGCTGTCTGTATATTAACTGCAGTAAGTCTTGTTGAGCTGTCTGTATTGACTGCAGTAAGTCTTGTTGAGCTCTCTGTGTTAACTGCAGTAAGTCTTGTTGAGCTGTCTGTGTTAACTGCAGTAAGTCTTGGGAGCAACAATTTTAGGGAGGCCAATGCAAGGTTGCTGTCTGCTAAGATCAAGCATATTTTCTGTTGTGTCTCCAAGTTAGTTTATTTACTTATGACCTCCAAATGACCTCCCATGCCATCAAAAGAATTTAAACCAGGTTATCATCTGGGTTAATGAGACAAGGCGGAAAATAAATGCTGGGTTGTTCACTTCAGCACTAACCATCTGACTACTGTACAGACTTCAGAGAACAAACAATTAATGACTTCATAGGGTTCTTCTGAATCAGTATATTGTTGCATATCTTTTATTAGTCACATAGATTACATTATGGAAGGATTTGGGATGTAGCGTTGTGGTCAGTATTGGAGAAAGTTGTCCAGATAGTGGATAGTTGCATTGCTATCACACCAGCAAACCAGTCCTTAGTTGAAAGGTCAAACTGTGTTAACACTGATCTATAACTAATGGAAACAAACAGGATTAGAGATTATTATTATTATTATTATTATTATTATTATTATTATTATTATTATTATTATTATTATTATTATTATTATTAAATTGTTGTTCAAACTCTGTCAGAAAATGTGAGTACAAATCCTGCTGGATATCTTTTGATGTCACAGGTGAGGAAGACAGCAACATTTATATATTGATATACTTTGAATATTTAAAATGCCTGGAAATGGGCTCACACAGAGCTAGCTAACACAAGCTGTATGAAGACATGCCTCCAAATGACCTGACGGTCAATACTGACACTGGCATTTGTTCCCATTCAGCAATGCACTACAAAGACCCAGAGAGAAGCTGCACTATCAGAAGCATGTGGGGTGCACTGAAAGCAGCTCCATGAATGGAGGGTCTCGGTGCTGTCAGATCTGTGAAAGGGGTCAAAGACTTTGTTGCCAAGACGATATGCATCCATTCCAGACATGTGCTGCATGGGTAAAGAGCCAGGAAATAAGAAGGTAGAATCTGCCAGAGCAGTGCCAATATAAACGATAAAGAAATCCAATCGAAGGCCATCTCGATATGCATACTTTTCTGCAGTGATCTCCTGCTGCCTTGTGTAATTTCGCAATGCAAACAACCACCTCCATAGAAAAGAACTTATTCAGATTGAACAAACTGGGCTTGGCAAACAGCAAGCTCTCACACTGCCAGGGTCAGCCGAGCAGGTCCGATATAAACAGCTGCGGAGATGGATGGGGATTCAACACAGAGTACTGGATCCCAACAAAGACCCCCTGTCTGCAGCACACAGGGCATGAGGCAATGTGATCAATTCAAATCAATACCAACACTAGAAAATATGCTTTTGTGAACGTGCTTTCTGAAAGGAAACTAGGAGAAACAGTGCCGAGAAAACACCATCAGACAAAGAAAACGGCATGCAGTGAAGCTAAACTGTCACTGATGGCGACGTTAGGGGGACGGGGACGGGGACGGGGACAGGGGGGGACGGGACAGACTGTACTGCTCGCTGCTTTAACAGAAGGGTTCACAGTACTTCTAAATACAGGATGCACATGCCAGGCATGTAGGTCTTTTTGAATGAGGTCCTTGTTGCTGGTATGAACACCATAGTGTTTGAATTGTGAAAACTACTTCATCTGAGTTAGCACCCACATATAATATAGTGATTGAACACTAAATACACTTTAGTAGACTTCATTAGCAGGTTGCTAACACTATCTTTAACCATTGTACTCATGGATTTAGATGTAGTCCTCACTCACTGTTCGTTCTACTGTAGCTTTACATTCACCCTGTGCTATGTTACTGGCGAATACAATCCCTCACTCTCTCTCTCCCTATTAACTCCTTCTGCAAATGTCTCCTGTTTACAGGGTAGATTCATGACTCACTACAGTTGTATCTTTACCTTCCAAACAAAAAAGCTTTCCATCCTTCATAAGCACCTTCAGGGAGCACTTCACCAGATTGTGTATCTCCTGCTTTTGTTAAAAGCCACTCACCATTCCTGGCATGTGATGAATTAACTGTGAAAATAGGCTGTATTTTCCAGGAATATTACTGGCTATGTACTAACTAATCGTTACAAAGCTATTTAAAAGTCATGAGTGAGATGGTATTCTAATCCAATCACCCATTGTATTAACAGTACTAGCTTCCGCACTGCAGACATATCTTGCATTTGTTTTCCATCTTTATTCAACTTTAGTCACTTTTCTAGATTTCAGAGCCCCCTTGAACATTGCAGTCAGTGTCACTGCTTAGGGCTCATTGATAAGCACAGAACCCTGGAACATTGTAGTCAGTGTCACTGCTTAGGGCTCACTGATAAGCATAGAACCCTGGAACGTTGTAGTCAGTGTCACTGCTTAGGGCTCACTGATAAGCACGGAACCCTGGAACACTGTAGTCAATGTCACTGCTTAGGGCTCATTGATAAGCAGAGTTTGTTTCCAGATTCTTTCTTCTGTGGATTTGAAACCTACTGAGGTTTGGGTGTTTTAGTTTGTGTTGTTTGTGAGCCTTTTAAGTAACTCCTTTAGGTTTTTTCCAAAGGTGCCTAGCTTTGTAAATAGAAAATCTCATTTTCAATACGCAACGCGGCTTTGTATGATTTAAGCAACACATCATGCATGTATATTACTCTACAGTAATGGGTACTTCCCATGAGATCCTACATGTGTCACATGACTATAACACAACTTATTTTACAAACCTGCTCCATTTCCATATTTGACTGGAAGTTGACATTAGAAAATGATTAACAAGGTTCCTTTAAACTCTAGCTGTGATCGTTTATCATCATCAATAATAATAATAATAATAATAATAATAATAATAATAATAATAATAATAATAATAATGTATATCCAACTGTGCATAATAAGGCTGCAATTCTATTGAGGGTTTCTGCTGACATAAATCACGAGAGTGCTAACTCGAGTAATAAGTATTGGTACAGTATTATTAATTGCACAATTCAATTGAAAGTAAATGGCTTTGTAGTTTCTACTATCCTGTGCAAACTACAATGCCATGTATTCCCCTGGGTTCCTGGGTGAATATTTGATATGCTTGGTTCCACTCTGACCATGCAGTATGGCCAGCACCTCTTACTGAAGGCTAAGGTTTACAGAACAGCTGTGCACAGTCGTGTTCTCAGTAAACGGGAGGGGATTTCACAATTAGGGCAACAAAAATAAAGAAAACAAAATGTGGTACAGACTCCTGCTGCTGCTATTAAACAGGATAAAGACCAACAGAATTTGCAACAGGTACTTATTAAAATGCATGTTAAATAATGTGTGAATACTAAATAAGCTAAGTAGCTCACAGCAGATAGACATGCAAAACAGAGGAGCCTATCATGTTGTTTTGACCTCCTGTCTTCTTCTCTGCTAGATATAAATAGAAAGCTCTTTAACATATCAAAGAAGTTAGACCGAGACAGAATGCGCTGCCTATACTGTCAGTGTACAGGTCTGCTAATTTCTGCATCCCCAATACTCTTTCCAAATCACTCTGTGTGTGTGTGTGTGTGTGTGTGTGTGTGTGTGTGTGTGTGTGTGTGTGTGTATGATTAGAGGGAAGAGGACATCTACACCAAAGCTAAAGACAAGGAAAAAAGCATTCTCTGGAATCCCCTGGAGACTCTCCTTCAGTCTCCCTCTTCTGTTCATCCTCACACTTATCATTCCCATTATTCTGCTGTTTAATAGAATACATGCTAAATACAAAATGCCTTATTCAGTATAGAGCAAAAGTTTGTAATGTCTTATTATTCATAGAAGCTTCGACATGAGGCATGAGGGCTCTTTCCGGCTTTCAAGTGTCTCTGAGAATGCTTTATGATGAGGTTATTATTATTATTATTATTATTATTATTATTATTACAAAAAATAAGTATTTTTAAAATGGTTAATATTATTTAAATCTTGTTTTTAGAAGTCAATTATTTAGACACTTGTTAAGCTGTTGCATAAGATGCGTGTTCCATTGCTAAACACTCAGTTCTCAGCATTGTGAATCATTGCTATCTGCTGCCCATGGGCTCCAACCTGAGCAACGCTTACAAAGTGCATTGGCCACATACCCTGCTGGCAGGGTTAGGACAGGTATACAGGATGACAGTATTAAAGGGTATTCCAGAAGAAGAACTAGACATAACCACTAGCTTGTGTGATACAATAACCGAGGGGGTCAGTGCTACTGGAATATTACCAGAACGTGCCTGTCTAGAAAGCTGACAGTACCGTGTAGTTTGTAAATGTACAGTCATTGTAAACCCTTCTGTATGTCTGTGCAGCAATTGTTCAATAGCAAAGACACCTTGTTATTAAATCGGCTTTTCTGTCAATTTATTTAATAAACCACACAGCTGCTAGAACCTGTCCAGTTGCTGATGAATTGTACAATATCAGAAGTATCAATACCTCCTCAGACATTGCGGGTAGATGAACGAGGGGTGTTTCAGGACCAAAGACAGTGCAATGAAGTCCAAGGCTAGTTCAATAAAGCCCATTAATAATAGCTCGATATTCTCCACTACAGAGCAGACGAGTCTATAAAAGCCAACTCAGCCTCATTTCGATTGCCCTTAATTTAGAAAAAGAGAATGTGCATGTGTGCCACTGAAGGCAGTAATGCATTGAGTGGGAATTATTATTATTATTATTATTATTATTATTATTATTATTATTATTATTATTATTATTATTAGTAGTAGTAGTAGTAGTATTGGTGCATTAAAACAGTCTTAAGTAAAGCCAATAAAATCAACACATCACTGTTAATAATAGAATAGAATAAATAATTATAAACAATACACAAAGCCCTATTAAACAAAAGCAACATACACACACAAGGGGCCTGCCATCTCCTTTTACTTGATTATTGGCAATGTAGTTTACTTTGAAATAGCTAAAAGCGTTTGTTCTCTCTCACTATCTCTCTCTCTCTCTCTCTCTCTCTCTCTCTTACACACAGGTTCGTATTTAAAAGATGGACTGGTGCAGCTCACGCTCTCTGTCGTTCCTAAAACAAGAGACATTTAAAAAAAAAAACCGCAATCTACCCCTTTGGGTCGTCAGCTGAGTTGTTTCCTTCCGCAGCTTACAGTACCACGTCATGTTCAAGCATAGAACAGTCGGTTTCAGCAGATTAACATCACAGCAAGATATGTACTGAGCAGTAACGTCTGCTGCAACTTGCTGCACCTCTCACTTCTGCAAGATTCTGTTTCCAAGGATTTCTCTTTTCGGGCTACGAACTGTACTGGAGCGCAACTCAATGCAGATATCGACCCTCGTGCACCTGCAGAGGCAGGTAGAGTTGGAATTACAGCGAACATTCCCTTGTTTCAGTGGACCCGGAACCCAGGTGACACTTTCAATGATTGGTTTATTTCTCGTTGGGTGCTGATAGGGGGGATGTCTGGCATAGGCACTTGTCTACATCTGACTTAGCTGAATTATTCATTTTCGGCGTCAGTTCAGTCCCCGATCTCCTTTTTCTGAATATCACAGCGCACGTAGTTCGATATTTTTTTCTGTGCAAAGAAGCAAAGCTCAGATCGCGTGCTGACAATCCAATGAATTGAGAAGATCGGCGTGGTTATCAGTATCAGCATTTCAGCGGTAAGTAGACTGGAACATATTTATTACAGCTTTGATATTATTATTATTATTATTATTATTATTATTATTATTATTATTATTGCTTTACATCCACGTTATGACAGATGAGATAAGCTTAGCCATCGTGGTTTTTCTCTTTGTATGGAAGAGGAGCATCGTCGTCTTTCTTTCCTTATCGCTTTCATTTTTACCCTGCCGTGTAATTTCTCTTTGCCTTGTGTTCCTCTGACTCTGTTCTTATGGTCGAGCAGAGCCCCTAATGCGTTTAATGAGATGATTTGTAATTGTCTTGCTGTTTGTGTGTACTGTGTTTCGATCGTGTGGTACAAGTTCCTTTAGGAAAGTGGGCTTAGCCGTGCCAGGGAGTTAAACTAAGAGCTCAAACCGGATTTCTTGCGGAATGCGTTGCTGTCTACGGGTTAGGAGAGGCACACTTTGAAAGCGCATGGTGAGATTTCTGTTGTAAGTGTTAATTCCTGGTTCATATTTTTTATTTACTTTTATATTTGGTTGTCATGGATCAGCCTTTGAGCAAACGGGTGGTTTCTACTGGTGCTGTTTATATATGAATCAACTGATATTGTATGTAAACTGTAGCGGGAATGATCTTTTGTAGTGAACACGTTAAAACACGATTCTGTATTTTACTGATGGCCATAAATAAGTAGCTCGGATAGTCAAAGGTGTGTATTTGAAATAGAATTTGCTGAACTGCGTTTAGTAAAATGTGACAAATACATGTCTCCCTATACTTATAAATCCGTGTGTATTCTTAAAAGAAGTGCAGCAGATTTGGTGCAGTCAAGCTTTTTCAGGTTCAGTTCCTTGTATTTCTGTTAATTTGTTAATATAAATGTTCTTATTCACTTCTGTTTTTTCGGCGACAGTAAACGCTCTCTATTGTATGTGAAATTACAGTTCCCTGATGCTGGTTGTTTTCTGAACAGAATCTATTATATTAGAGAGTCTTTTAACAAATTCTCATTATATTAGAGAGTCTTTTAACAATTTCTCATTATATTAGAGAGTCTTAACCAATTTCTCATTTTTCCTCCGTTTGTAATCCCTTTCTGCTAAGTAACATATGGATTCCTACATTAGCTGCTGTTTAGGGGTAAGCAAAGCACTATAATTGTTCTTTTCTTTTTTTTATCCTGAAGGTTAATAAACGATATTCTGCAGGATTTTAAGAAGATGCTGCTGTTGGTTTTGCTGGCTTTTTCCATACCTAGCTCGTCTCCCAACTCGGATTCTGACCTCTCAGCGGAGACCTGCAGTGCTTGCTCTTGCATGTCCATAGAAAATGTTCTATATGTGAACTGTGAGAAAATCGCAGTATACAGACCTACTCAGCTTAAACCACCAACTTCAACTTTATATCATCTCAATTTCCAGAATAACTTATTGCTCATCCTTTACCCAAATTCCTTTATTAATTTCACTCATGCAGTGTCACTCCAGCTGGGGAACAACAAGCTGCAGAACATTGAGGGAGGGGCTTTTCTTGGACTGAGTGCATTAAAGCAATTGCACCTAAACAACAATGAATTAAAGATGCTCCAAGCAGACACATTCCAGGGTATAGAGAACTTGGAATACCTCCAGGCTGACTACAATTTAATCAAGTTTATTGAACGGGGCGCCTTCAATAAGTTGCACAAGCTGAAAGTGCTCATTCTTAATGACAATCTCATTTCCAGCCTTCCAGACAACATATTTCGCTTTGCTTCTCTTACCCATTTGGATATAAGGGGAAACAGGATACAGAAGGTTCCTTATATCGGGGTTTTGGAACACATTGGGAGGATAGTGGAATTGCAGCTAGCGGATAATCCTTGGAATTGTACCTGTGATTTGTTACCCCTCAAAGCTTGGTTGGAGAACATGCCCTATAATATTTATATAGGGGATGCCATCTGTGAAACACCCAGTGACTTGTATGGGAGGCTGTTGAAAGAAACGAACAAACAAGAACTGTGCCCTATGGGAACAGGGAGCGATTTTGATGTCCGGATGCCTCCTTCCCAGATTGAAAGTGGACAAACCACATCCAATGTTGCACCAACTGCAATGCAACGCCTCATTACCAAAGCGCCAAAAACCACCAATCCTTCAAAAATATCAGGAATTGTTGCCGGCAAGGCTCCTTTCAATCAAAATCTCAGTCAGATTATATCTTATGAGACCAGAATCCCACCAATAGCTCCCTGCCCACTCCCGTGCACATGCAAAGCCCACCCCTCCGACTTTGGGATTAGTGTAAGTTGCCAGGAGCGCAATATTGAAGATCTTGGTGAGCTGGTGCCCAAACCTCCAAATGCCAAGAAACTGCACCTCAGTGGCAATTATGTAAAAGATATCAGTCCTACTGACTTCCTTGGCTTTGAAGGTTTAGATCTGCTGCACCTGGGGAGCAATCAAATAGTGACTGTTCAAAAAGGAGTGTTTGCGAATTTAACCAATCTGCGCAGACTGTATATGAATGGCAATCAGATCGAGCAACTGTACCCTGAAATGTTTCTTGGACTCACTAACCTCCAGTACTTGTACTTGGAATACAATGCCATCAAGGAGGTTTTAACAGGGACCTTTGACTCCATGCCAAATCTACAGCTCTTGTATCTGAACAACAATGTATTAAGGAGTCTCCCATCTTATATCTTTGCTGGAGTTTCACTTGCCAGGCTGAACCTGAAGAACAATCACTTCATGTATCTGCCAGTAAGTGGCGTTCTAGACCAGCTGCTCTCCCTCACGCAGATAGATTTAGAAGGAAACCCCTGGGATTGCACATGCGATTTAGTGGCTTTAAAACTGTGGCTCGAGAAACTGAATGAGGGAATTACAGCCAAAGAAGTGAAGTGTGCGTCCCCAGTTCAGTTTGCTAACATCGAGCTGAGGCTACTGAAAAACGAAATCTTATGCCCAAAACTTTTAATGAAGCCATCTTTCATTCTAACTAGCCTCACTCCGACTATTACATCTACATCACCATCTGGGCTCAGTAAAGCTCCTCCCGGTGGGCCTGTGCCCTTGTCAATAATGATTCTGAGCATTTTAGTTGTGCTCATTTTGACCGTGTTTGTTGCATTCTGCCTTCTTGTTTTTGTCTTGAGGCGCAACAAAAATCCCAATGCAAGGCACGAAGGTTTAGGGAACCAGGAATGTGGCTCCATGCAGCTTCACATCAGAAAGCATGACCAGAAGTCCAATAAGATGGATGACCTTGGAGGAGAGACCTTCATACCACAAACCATAGAGCACATGAGCACAAGCCACACATGCGGGTTACATGATTCAGAATCAGGATTCAAATTTGCAGATTCTCAGAGACAGAAAATAATTCTTCGGAATTGTGCTGACAAGGACACAGACTCGTTGCATGCATTGGATTCAAGGAAGAGGCTCAGTACTATTGATGAATTGGAGGAATTTCTACCAGGAAGGGATTCCAATCTGTTTATTCAGAACTTTTTGGAAAATAAAAAGGACTTTAACAGTATAGGAGTCAGTGGTTTTGAGATCCGCTACCCAGAAAAGACAAATGACAAAAAGTTGAAAAAATCTTTAATAGGTGGCAACCACAGTAAAATTGTGGTGGAGCAACGGAAAAGTGAATATTTTGAATTGAAAGCAAAACTTCAAGGTTCTCCAGACTATCTTCAAGTGCTCGAAGAACAGACAGCTTTGAACAAAATGTAGGTCACCCAATTCTTCAGCAAATACTTATTTAATGACAAAAGTGCCTTTTGTTGACTTTAAACTTCCAGAAAGCTAGCGATCATTAGAAAACTAGACAGGTACTCCCAGGGGCAACTCAAAACACAGTCATGTTATTTGCTAAAAATAATTGGCTTTTTTACAAGTAAAATCTTTTTTCTCATATGGGATGTGATTTTACACATGAAACTTTTAAAAGGCATTTTCAAGGGAACTTTGCTGCTATTAAAGTCAGTACAATAGTATATCTATCTATATATTTTATATAAATATATATGTATATGTGTGTGTGTCTGTGTGTGTGGGGGGGTTATTATACACACACACACACACACACACACACACACACACATTTACATTAAGTTGGGGGTCATGTGGATGAAATATTAGATGATTTGGTGATACGAACACTGCAGACTGCGAAGTTACTTTATTTGCCTGAAGCAAAGGATGATTTATCTTTGAAGTCATGTGGTGCGTCTTCTCCACTGAATGTTTGAATACATCTAGTGAGGACTGGAGGACTTTCTCATTTTCAATGTGTTCATTGAAAATGAGGCTTGCCAGGGTGTTCATTCAATCTGATGTATATGGAAGAACCTTGTTGATATGCGCTAGTGTTAACAGAAGGGTTCGCCTCGGTTTGGGCTGTCAATAGCAGACTGAGTACCTTCAGTCTGAAAAGCGCAGAACTGCTTACCATGTAAGCCTCAATTGATTTTGTAAGTCTACATTATTTGTATTTGTGGAAGAATTTGTAAAAAAACTAAAAACAAAAAACAAAAGCACCTCTAACGCATCAATGCCGGAAATGACCAGTCAAGCGTAGTTCAGCGTCCTCTGGATGCAGGTTATCTCCATATTTTATTGATTTATTTTTGTACACTTGGGATTGTCAGAGGTTCCCTGCTTACTCTCGAACAAACATAAATGTTCCTACTGAATAGTGGTGTGTGGGCATTTTCACGAATACGTTAAACAAGCTTGATTATTGATCAAATCTGTAACGATTTGGTTTATCCATTTATCCCAGTTGAAATTGTGAAGTTTTTTTTATCAATAATATGCAACCAAAATAAATGTGCATCGTTATTTCATGCTTTTCTGAATTTCATGAATTATGCTAAAATGATTTGATGGTGTATCATAAAGAGTTCCATTTTGGAAAGGTGTAGCTCCATATAGAGTCTATAAATAATAATTAAGATGACACTAAAGAGAATTGTATCAGTCAACATGTGCAATGTTTACATATTCTTACATCATTAAATTATTTTTTTATGATTTATGACAGCTGTGACAATTTCTGCTTATTGAATATTTATAGAATCAATGATGTTACTCAACCCCTTAAGAGTGTATTAAACAGTGAATACATACTATGTGAAATACAAGTGCAAGTGTGCCTCAAAGGGTGCAATAAAACACTTTTGAAATATTTGTTGAGTTGGTGGTTAGTTGCAGTTTTATTATTCTATTATTTTTCAACCTGTGGATGTCGAAGGTATGCAATTATTTATTTATTTATTTATTGCAGCAAATGTGGCTAAAATCACTTTCCCTTTAATGTGGTATTGTTTCACTTTGGTTTATGATGTTTTTTTTTTTCCTTACAGTATTTTGTATTTGCACTTTAAGAAAATATCTGATTTTCAGGTAAAGTCACATCCCTATGTTCTGCTAGTTATTAGCAGCAGTACTCCTTTGTTAGAAAAAGCCATCCCAGTATTTCACAGTGACTATCAATTCGTTATGTGTTGCTCTATAAGCAGTTTTGTGGTGCAGATTCCTTGCTGTTATAAACTTTAATGTGTATGTTCTGCTACTTGGTAATGCATATAATGAGCACAGGGGGGTTTCTTTTTTTCTTTTTGTTGCATCCAAAGAAACTGAAACTATGTAAAGCAAGAATGTATTTATAAAACCTAAACTCTATTTTGGCATAAACTAAGTCAATAAATCATATTGTTTCTACATTGCAGTAAGCAGCCATGTTGTTTTAACATTTCAGTTTGCATTCAGAAGGGAGAATGATCAGGCTTTACTTTATACATGTCTTATCCCTCCCATTATTTTACGAGCTGAATGCAGGACAGTAACTTGGCCAGTCAAACAACAGGGATGGTCAGCGCCACTTCCAAAATCTGTACCCCTATATCTTCACTAATGTGGTACTAAGGGTTTACTCGAAACAACCTCTACCCCGCAAGGCAAAGGCACAGATTGATTTTTCCACACTCGTAATGCATGTGTGAACATCACATTCCAGGCATAATGAATCCAAAATGAGGTCCCCTATGAACAGATGGAACTTCTCTTAATAAAACATTTACCACAGTAAAACTGTATTAAAACACAATGAAAGCATATTACAGTACAGGCAAGCGTATGGTACGATATGGTAAAGCAAATATACATTGCAGATGATTGTAAACCATTGTAAATGCATAGTTTAGCTGTGGGAAAAGCATGGCAAAATTGCTAAATCACCAAGTAAATGTACAGGGGACAACTTTCATAAGGGTTGTTACAGGAGTGCCCTGCAAATAGTGTCAACTACAAATTAATTTATAATGTGTGCTTAAACACATATGTATTTGGACAAATATGCAACCAAAGCTACTGTCATGTACTGTATGTGTATATGAATACTACACTGATCTCCATCAGGTCTTTGGATAGTTATATTGAGTACTTCTTTCACAATGCCTTACCTGATCCCTTGATGAGTCCCATGCCTAATTTGCAATGCTTAACAGGCTGAGTAGTTTGATTAAGAAACTCATGCTTATCAAAGCAATGCATCTTAGTTTACAAAATTATACATTATTAGATGTATGCGTACATAGAATGAAATTCATTAGGTGAGAATTTTTTGTTTCCCTTCATAAATATTTTAAATTGAATTGAAGATGCTTACATTTTTTAAATTCACAATGCCTTGAAAGCACTGCTGTAGCTGTGTTTACTATGCCATAAACACCTACCATTAAAAGCATTCACTGTGAAATGTGCTGTTCCCATCTACACCACAGATAAAATAAAAACAAATAAACAAGCAGTGTGGTGGGAGGTGGTTTTGGGAGCAGTATTTCAATCTCTTCACACCATTCTTCTATTGCTGCTGTGCTCCTGGCTGTGCAAAGGACCATGGAAGATATCATTAAGGATCAAGATGAAATGAAGGATATGGGCTTATAATTCATTTTAAAAAATTTGACGCTATCAGTAACAAACAAAAGATTGTACAAAACAAACAGGCCTGTTATCAGCAAGTCTTTTTGAGCACTTTGCTCTTCGGTGAAGGCGTGGAAACAGACTCTGTGGGGAAGTGTTGCTGATTACCATCAAGATGAGTTTCTCTGTATTATTTAAAAAAAAACAAAGTCAAAGCTGAATTTTCTGCACACAACTATCCTCAGCGTGTTTGGTTCTGAGACTGCTGTTGGCATAAACGGGAGTTTACTGTTACTGAAGATATTCAGCAATGTGTTCAGTAGGCAGGCAATACCATGATCATATTGTACCCGGAAGCCCATTCAAACCTACTGGTTTTCTGTCTGCTATTGTGTTAATACAACGTAAACTTTGAAATGCATGATTTGTAAAAATAAGAGTCTTATTATTTCACTACATTCCCATGGAATTATTCCACCAAGAACATCGATTTGTATTGCCTTGGTTTGGGAAGCTGCTGTGTAAATGCTGCAGTGATCAATTTGAATGGTCTCGTGAAAGCACAGCTGCCTGCTGCCTGATGGCTCCTGTTCAGATGGCAAAGTATAAAGTGTCTGTCAGTTTAAGGGCAGGAACATTAGGAAGCGGCAGACTATATATTTATCCAGTGGGTTATGGGAGTGACTTGTGTGCACATGATTTCCAGCACATTAAAAAGCCTCATTTCATGAGACAAAAAAGAAGAGGGTCAAACAACTTCAGAATCATCTGTGTATGCATAAATAAAGCATGGAATTGGAGAGTGGTTAAAATATGATTGCAAACCATTTGGGTGCAGACGTGCTTGGTTTTTTCAATTGATTAAAATAAAAGAAAAAAATTTCAGCCAGTTAAGCACGCTAAAATAATTAAAACATTATTAATGCACAAGTGTTTTTAAAAATATCCACTGGGGCTCTAAAATCGCAACTTTCCACTTGGCATCCTCAGCTCTGAGGTTCAGCTGATGAATCCTTCTCAAAATTGTCCTGTTTATCCTTCCTCACTGTGAAGGGATATATGCCAAGCCACGAGAGGCAGGAGGCTCAAGAATCTTTTTCACAAGACTTTTTTTTTTTTTAATTAAGTGTTGTCAGCGGGGACTTCCATTGCTTCAGTTCCTGTGGTCAAAGGAATGGAAGCGAGATACACTATGACATTGTCAGCTCTTTATCTCTGTCTATTCACCATTAAAAACTGAATACAAGATTCTCTGTTAAAGTGCCAGGTTGTTCCCTATAAGGATAAATATATTCTCATGAGCCCCACATCAATAGCACTGCTCCAAATGTGCTTTAGCTGAAGCTTTGGGTAACACTAAACTACACAGAGAAGCAAAAAGATACAAAGAGTCCACTGTCATAAACAATTCAGAGTATCATGAAGGTTTTTTCAGGAATGCAAAAGGTTGAAATATACACATTGAACTAACTCCACACACTGTATCTGTCATGCATTTTGAAAGTCTCACTTCGAATGAAGTACACATTTCAAATACAGTTAATATGTATAGCTGGTTCCATAATGAGTTAAAGAAAGTGTGCAGACATTAAGAATGGTGGTTCTGACTGCCGGGGTCATTTCAGCTGTCTGCAGGGTTAAAGCAAGTCATTGGCTGCAAAGGATGTCAGTCATTATGGGGATCCCCTGGTTGGTTAATGGCAGGACGCAGAGGAAAGAATCTCAGTGCAAATATTACAGGTGACCTGAAAGCAAGACTAGAACATACATATGGAACCTGCTTAATGAATGGGGGACAGAGGATATTTATGAAATGATTTCATTGGCTATAACCTGTATTTGATATTATATTGGATGGGTTTGTGTTCAAGCCCTTCAATGATGGCATGGGTGAATATTTCATGCTATACAATTTCAATATATTCCTATAGGCTCTGTTGTGAATTACATGGTTTCAGCATACATAGAAAGATTTTATGGGTTTGTGCCATTACTGATATTGAAATCTAGTGCCAGGCCATGACTCTGATTGAATCTAAGCCCATTTGTTTCTACAGGGATAATGAAATATGTCCTAAATACTGTAGACAGCTTGTGAAAAAGTAACAAATCTGCCTGAACAGTGTTGTAAAGTAATAGCTAATCTCAGCAACACAAACGCATAGCAATAGATACAAGCTATGAAAGCTAAGGGTATGTACTGTACTGCTGTGCATAATGTGAGGAGGTACGTCGACAATCTTCATGGCACAGTGCCTGTTCAAGATAGTTCTGATATATCTGTTGGCATTCTGTTTCTTTCAATAGTCCAGCTGCAGTATACAGCTGGACGGTAGACCTACATACCTGTGATGGGAGCACAGTTTCCAGGGGGATATTTATGTCATTTTCAATCAATGAAGTCATGCACTATCTGTGTGCACATCTGTTTTTAAGCCGCAGTGTTGACTGACCTGGAGAATCCTATTACAAGTGGGTCTGCTTTCTAGGCCGATTTATATAACTACAGAGGAATACCATATTTCTCCCCATTCTTTGCATTCTCTGATCATGCCACCCAGGCAGAAGGGGATTACAGCATGACTGTATTATTAATAACAGCAACCCTGCCAGCAGCAGCATGGCCCTGGTTCCAGTGGGTGTGAATTATAGTCAATTAGTTGCATAATCAAGCCTCCGTTAATCATATATTTCGTTCTCCTTGGCAACACACATGCATAAATTGGTCTAGTTACTTAACTGGTTTATGCTACTACTGCTAACCGTAATAATATTTATATAGTAAATCTTCATAAAAGACCCGTGAAGGGGGGGTTATCCTATCCTAGTTGCTCACTGCTGGATTCTTAGTGCTTCAGTGAGGATGGTTATCCCAGCTGCTCACTGCTGGATTCTTAGTGCTGTAACCTGGATAAATGTACCAACAGTGACATTTTTTGAAAAACTAGATAAAAACTAATAAAATAAAAGTAATCACAATCACAAAATATTGTCTTACAAAATACAGGATTTTAAAAACTTGCCCCAGGTGATTGTTTACTAGATTCTTCTATAGCTCTTTGTGTGCTCAATTTAAACACAAAACACCTGTTTAATTGTAAGGCGACCTAACAAATTTGACGTATTTCTAAGGGAAATTCCTTCTGTAAATTTGACTTATATTTAAACCATCAGTAAGATATATATATATATATATATATATATATATATATATATATATATATATATATATATATATATATATACACACACACACATACACATACACACACATAGTACCCATTCTTGCAGTTCTGTCAATGCAGAAGACAGACTATATTTCTTCACCTTGTGCCCAGGGTATAACACACCCATCTATTATTATCAGTAAACTGAGGGTCACAACATAGTGAGTCTACTAATCAATATTACTGCATGATCTGGGGGTGGACAGCGAGACAGTGCGTGTGCTGATAGCTGAAAGGCTATTAGCTGGAATCACTTAGAGGTTTAGGATTGAGATATAATTAAATACAACTAGAATTTAGAGCTTGTATTTAACACCATGTAATAAAAAAAAACTACAGAATGGTATCGCAAAAATTTACCAGCAGTACAGGAAATAGATTTACAGTATTTCATATTGTCAGAAGTCCAATGCAGCCTTCTTCCCAACTCTAATAAACTGAAATCAGAAGTTAAAAATAACATTGTCAATTGATAATTCTTGGTGTGGTTTCAGGAAAGATCACTGCTTGGCTAGACTATCAAATTCATGCCTGTCGATTTGTGAACACCCTGACTTTGCTTATCAGATTAAAATCAGTTAGTCTAAGAAATACCATGCATACAGTTTAAAAACTTGGCGGAAAGCATGCTAAAGTCTTTGCCAGGAAGAAACTGCTAACAATAGATAAAATTGTTCAGATTATGATTCTTTGAGTTCTTAGGGCTACTCTGTGCCATGTACAGGCCTACTTACTCATTTACAAATAAATATTCTTTATATAATGTTGCTGCTACAGCATTAAAATACTAACTATGTAATACCATTTTTAGAAGATTGATTCACACAAACACATTGAGGAATCCAAAATACTTTTGAAGTGTCAAAGTAATGAAATAAGTTGATGATAATCCTTGCTGATATGCATTGTGAACCAGTCCTCTTTCGGTAACAGTTAAACGTGTTCACTAGTCAATAAACCCTGCTTAAACGAGTGTGATAAAGGCCATAGTTGCGGTTTCAATATGTCAGCTCGATACACTTCACAGGGGTTCATGGAGTCTAACAGACAGCGCTGTGCTTCAGCTTAGTAATATTAAAGCTAACTCCATATTACTGTGCTGTCACTTTAACAAGAAAGGTTACAAATGTAATTTCCCTCAAAGCTTTGTTCTCCAGCTAGACGAGGATTATCCGACTAGACGATTGATTATCTGCTGTTACTAGCCACACATGTAACAGGAGCCTGGCGTTCTACATCTACTTCAAAGTTCAGAAAAGCATGCAGACAAGAAACCAGTGGAGGCTTACTGCTGCTTAGGGGCTGCAGTGCCATGACTGACCAACAGGGGCATGACAAGTTAACAGCCCTGAATCTTTCACAAGGTACCCACAATAACACACTAGGACCCGGACTGTGTGTGGAATTAGTTGAGTTGCTGATTTTGGCTGGGACCTCTTTAGATGCATTGCATTGGCTAGGGAGAAAAATCATACAACATATTAATGCTCATCGTTTTCAGAAAATACCATGCCATTCCTTTCCTTTTAGTGTAAGCACCTTGAACGTAATATTTATGTTGATTGACATATTTAATAGTTGATTGACATGTGAAATGTTTTTGCTAATCCCGTTTGTCTATTCAAATGGATAGGATCACATAGCTTTTATAAGCAGGTGCTTTAATGAACTGCAACAGTGTGATACCACTGCAGTGTGTTATCACCATCAATCAGACTGCCTAATGTGTGGATTAGTTTCATACCTCATGACCTATACTTCATAATGTACTGTATTGTAGCACTGGAGTTAGATCCATGTCAAGGATTCTGAATTAAAAATAAAGATTCAAGATTCATATGGTAACATATGGAAATAGATATTTTACAGGTCTTTGTTAAAAAGGAATACAATTCAAGACAGAATGAATGGAATGGAATAAAAGATGTGCCATCGTGGACCGCTTATTAAGGAAAAGGAATCAGCTGCTTTCCCACAGAGTTACATCAATTACAGGAGATTTGGCCAAGATACGGTAACGATAATACATTATTCTTTTAGATATTAATTGGCACATTTCAATACAATAATTTCATACCTAATGACATAAGCTTTGATTTGTTCACAAAAAAAGAAGAAAACCTCTACAATATTTTCCATTACATTTCCCATAATGAACAGCAGAGTTAAAAATCATCTAGAAACGTTGACTGTAACAGCAGGTTAGTTTGGTGCAGCTAAAGTTCATTAACCCATCATGTTAACGTCAGTCTGGACCTTCTGAGCTGTTTGTAAAAGCACTCCCTTTATATCTTAATGCTCTTTCAGTGATCTGTTCTCTTATTCTGCACTTCTTATTGTGCCGCTTGCATTAAAGGCTGACATGTACACAATATCCAATCAAGGGTGTTGCATTTTGTTTTGGGCTATAAGAGAATGTATAGATCATTCAAATGTGGCCACATAATTGCTGAGGTCTACCATAATATTTACAAATCTGGAAATGATTATGAAAAGCATCAAATAACAAACAGTTTCATTGTGTAGCTCTGCTGTGTTCCATGCATTTCTGTTGAACTGTTCAAGCTGCAGTAAACATGATTTATGGTATGAAGTGCACAATATTAAGCCGCCATTGGCATTCCATTTGCATAAGCACTTCCAATGTTTGTTGTTGAAGACACACTCTCAGGAGAAACACTGTGAGCTGGCTCTGTAGGGCCAAGATTAAACAAACTGATACATATTGCTCGATGGCAGACTTCAACGTGTGTCTAATGCAGCTCCTGCATGAAAGCAACCAACCTAACTGACATATGGAAGTGGAATACAGACTATAGTGGATGCAGAACACATGTGCTCTGTCTCTCTGTACCTCCACTGGGTTCTGTTATCACTGGATACCTTGGATAGCTAGAATACTGGCGTGCAGGAAATACAGTTAAACAAGTCTGAGGATTCAAATTATTTGAAAATTTGATGTAATTGAACAAAGGTACAATCCAAAAAGAAGGTCACAATGTGACATGAATTGTTGTTTTTTATTCATCGGACTGTTGTTTTATGTAAACTACGTTGCCATGATAAGTTAATGTCTTCCTGTGTTTCGACAGAAAGGTGAAATCAGAGAGCCAGCACGCCTTGCCTTGTCCCAGGACATGAAAGCTCCCAGGTCACTGAGACTCCCGAGACCTGCTGCTGTACAGGGAGTAGGATCCAGTGATTTATGGCTCTCTGTTGGGCAGTTTGACACAGCAGACTAATACCAGCTCTGCTCTGCCTGATTATAGCAGGCAAACCTATACAGTCTTGTGAGTCGTCAAATAAAGTGCTGACCATGGTGCTGATCTGGAATGGCAGCCAACTACAGTACAAGGTAGATGCTGTTGTTTTTTTAACTGTTTAAATTGATGATATCAAATAAAACATATTTCAAAATGAGCTTTAAGAAATCTGCCTTGAACAAAACATGACTCCAAACAGACCCTAAAGTTAATGGGAACTAGTCCTGTTGTTCTAATTTGAACAAAGGCCTTGTTTTAGAGTTTATACAAATGGTGATGGAAATACAGCTTCGATTTCATCCAGAAATAGCCTCACAATACTTTCTTTTCTCTCCATTGCATAGGTTTCAAAATATCCAGTTACATTTTATAGCAATGGATATGATTTGGAAACACAGTTCTATTTTAGTGGGCAGGTACATTATGTTCAGTTGGAACTAAAACAGAGAAGTAAATATCAGAAAACAGATGAGAGAGCCTAAACAACCCAGAGACAGAGGAGAGACACTAAAGAACTCACAGACAGGGAGAGACACTCAACAATCTAGAGTAATTGGAGATTAAACAGTTTTCACCTCAAGTGCAGCCTTTCAAATACAACATTCAGCATCTCTTCGAATGGAATTTCAAAAGCTATTCAAACTGAAATGTATTTTTTATTTATTTTTTTTACCAAAAGCATAAACCAACATTTTCTGCAAATGATTTCTTCATAGTCTATATTTGTCTTCATAAGAAAGAGGAACTAACAGTCTGGTCGCACAGTGGTAATCAGGGGTAGAGCTAGTGCATAGTTTTGTATATAAATTGTGACATTTATGTGGCTGAATGTCACATACAATATCCAGCATAATGCATGAAAGATTATTGTGGGTGTTCACAAAGTGTGCTAAATACACTGCCCTCTGTTAGGTGAAAAGAGTATTCTAGTTAATATACAGGTGATTGTATAGTCAAAAATATTGACCCGTTTTTCTAAAGAATGTTAGTATTCTACTAAGGTTTGATGTGTAGTTGGTGAGATCATGGATCTATAATGCTATATGGTAAGTGTCAAGTGTCAGAGAGATATGGAGAGGTCTAGACAAAAGAGATGAACTGTAAAACCCAGGTAATGTCTCGAATCTTGTACCAAATACAAGGTTCTTACACATCATTATGCCCAGCCTGTTTGTCTTCAATATATTGTGTTCTTCAGCACAAGGGAATCTAAGGTAATTTGTTTATGTGTTTGGTGTAATCGTACAGCAAGGCCTTGTGTGAGTGCTAAATATCTCAGGCTTTTCCTTGCATTGAATCCTAGCTGCAATCATCTTGCTTGCTGCATATTTTATGAGATGTATCAATATTGAAGGAGTAGTTACTATATGTCTCTCCCTTAACACTGAAGTAATGGCACAAAAATGTCAGTTTATGGGTTTCTACAGTCAAATGAAGGTCTAGCAGCCTGCCAAAGCTTACAGTAAAGTAATATTTAACCTGAACTTGATTGTCCACTGTGTGATTCATTTTTTATTGTGAGAAAAATAAACTTGAGTCATTTGAACCAAGGTTTTAAAAGGAGTGGACATAGTTAACCTTTTCTAATACTTTAAGCGCAGCACAGAAACCAAGACCAGATGACACAGCTAGCAATTAAGTGGAGATGAAAAAGATAGCAGACACTTCTTTACACAGAGTGGTGAGGGTTACCAGGCCATGTTCTTGATGATAAATCACTGGTATCCTCTAAGATCCAACATGACAACTCTGAGATCAATCAGCTACGAGGAACTAGACGAGTACTGATAGGCAAATGGCTTCCACTAGGGAAAGGCTATTAATGAACCCACACCCCTACCCTGGTTGGTGGGGGCTGGGTGTAAACAAGATGGACATTGAACTTAGCTTGATATAATATTGTTATACAATAGTACTTGACTGATTGTTTTATGATTTGAGTTAGTGGCAGCATTGAACCATTTTTACCCTGGATGTCACAGGACAGCAGGACATTATATAAGTGAAGCCTGGACTCTTACACAGCTTGTATTTTTTAGCTTTTATTTTTTAGGTTTGCTTTATGACATTGTGTAAGTCAAATATTACTGTTCCCTATCTTCACACCATGCAATGAGAATTGTTGACATTAGTAATTAGGCAGAAATTGATTTACCAGGATAAAGATTAAAATTTGGCTTATGCAGCTTTCAGAACTAGCAAACCCTGATCTCTACAAATACCAAGTAGTTTCTTAATAATGCCATGCAGGTTTTTCATGCATAAAGATTGCAGCACTGTCAGGGCCAATGCGAAAAGGAACAGAAGCAAGAATTGTTTAAGACCTAAAATGAATAGGGGAACATTTAGTGGGCATTTTTTAACTCAAAATGTGACAACTGTCTACAGCACTGTAAACCAACTTCACCTCTAGTTTGGGAATCTTCTGTACCCTGGGCTGCTGCACTGTATAGCAGCGGACCTCTAGAATCTGCCACAGGGCGCTGTACTGTATATTAATGGGTTCTAGAATCTATTCTAGAATCTTCCCCGGGGTGCTGTACTGTATACCACGGGGATTCTAGAATCAGCAGAGCAGTACTGTAGGTTTATCGAGCTGTCTTTCATGTGCAGATACCATTCCCAGAGCTTGGTGCACAGCAACAAACAGGAACATGCTGATCTCATTAAAACCTCCTCATGCTGGACCTGCCAGCTCTCAGGATTTTTGATGTTAAATTGGTCACTTTCTATTAATGTGCCGATCCAATACTTTGATTGCTTATTCTCAAAGAGGCCAAAGAGATTATTTAACAAGAGCGCCGCTGTCAATATATATATTAAAACTGTAGCTGTTGATAATAGAGGGATGTGAAACTGTTTTTATCAAACCAGGTCAGCTCTTTGAACCACAGCACCTTTGTTCATAGTGTATTGGCAATATCTCCTGCAGGAAACATTCATTCTGTACTGGTCAGATGCAGAGAATGCCAGAGATTAGGAAATACCTATTAGAGAAACTCATGTTGGGATTTCAAGACCGAAACTGGGTTTCAATGTGACTTATTTCATGTCTATACTATACATCTTAGTTCAAGGCCACAACTGCATCTTTGAATTTTCAGCTGCTCTGCTGATAAAACTAGATCTGGTCTAACAGTGCATTACACAAATGGCTCATTTAAATGTAAACTGAACAGCGGCCAGACCACAGAGCTGTTGAATCAGAATGCAGTCATTTTTACATCACTGTGCTGTAATGAAAAAGGGGTGCTGCCAAGGGTCTCATTGATTGTATAAGGTTATACAATCAATGTGACCACCACCCCCCACCCCACCCCCCCCCCCTTCAAGATCCTCATTCCTCCTGTGCTTTTGTTAATGCAGGCAAACACTGGCTATCTCAAATGCGCGTCTCAGGATTGGCCATCTATATCAGGCATTGACATGAGGCATTAATCTGCAGTAGACCGTGCTTGCCTGGCGGAGACATATTTCTTAATTGATATGTTTTGCCAGCACTCGAGCATCGATCTTCAGAAGCTCCCTGCATGCAGACTGACTGTCTGCAATCAACATCAAGGACCTGAAGCTTTGATTGCTGGATACAGGATTTGAATTTGATTTTATTCACTTATTTATTTTGGAGATCATTCAGATAATCCAATATTGAGCAGTGTTCGAACTTTTGACATTGAACTCCTCTAGTGTTGTGTGCTGCTCCTTGGAAGAACTTGAAAGACAAAGAGCCACAGCTCCTAAATGAGGTGCTTCCATCCCAAGAGCCATGCAATGAGTCATTGTTGAATACAAAGTGTGTCCTGCACTGTACCTCTGCATATCACTGCAATAATTCCTGAAAGGACTCGATTTGAAATTCTTCTATACGTGTTGGTTTTGTTTTATCTTAACTGCCAAGAATGCAGTATAGAAGGAGAGACTCCTTAATGCCAGTGACACTTGTTTACTTATTTATTTACATTTATGTAGCGCCTTTCATCACAAGGACCTCAAGACTCTTTACAACCTGGCTGAACTGATCCTGTTTTTCAATGCAGACTATATTGTCCAATGCCATGCAAACATTGCTCTACCCGAGTAATGTGAAATATCCACGAGCATGTCAGGCTCAGGATTTACACCGAAGGTCATGGCACCTGGTAAAACAATGTAGATGACAGCTATTGATCTGCAGTGTAGAAAAGAATTAGAACACAGATTGTAAACAGGAATCTATATTCCATGTGGTCTCTGCAGTGACTGGGGCTCTGCAGACCCACACCAGGGCCTCTGTGTTTGGGGAGCATGCAAATCCCTTATGGGCAGTTTACACTTGGCAAACTATAACAAGCAATGATTGCCATTACACAAATTACCACTGAGTTTAAAATGGAAACCACTGGGCTAATTTTTCTATGATGCAATTTTCATCATTATTCCAAGATGGCTGTTTTAAGTTCTGTCTTTGGGACTGTACACATACAGAATGGTAAAAAGAACAAAGCATGACTGATGTGTTTTTGTCCTCAAATTGCCATAAAAGTTAAATGTTTATTGCAGATGTGGTCCCTGTATTTCCTGGTTCTCTTCCTTGTTTCACGCCACAATCAGCAATATGATTATTGCCAGCAATAATGAATGGCAAGTATTGCCTAGTCTAGAAAAGCCCTGCCATCTGCCAGTAGGCAGCAGGGATACATAGTGCATGTGTCTTCTAATAGGCACAGCTTGCGAAAAGTGACTGTCAGGGTTGGGTGTACAATACTAAAGCACATTCAAAATAATGAAAAAGGTACATTTAAAAAAAATGATAATAGGTGAAGTATTTTAAAAAGCATGACATTCAGCTTTCTATTTTCACCTTATCAAATGCAATTCCAGTAAATTAGAGATTTGAAATCCCCGTGGCAGGGAGCTTGTAATGGTGTGAGCAATCATGTGCAGTGGCACAGCACCTGAGGAATAGACCGCAGTCTGTGCACACCCAGCCATACCTAGTTCTCACATCACTTGTGCAGGACAGATGCGAGTTTGGAGATGAAAAAGCTGGAAAGAGCTAGAAGGTCATTATAAACATTTTCAGAATATAAATAACTTTGTTGTTCAATTTAATTGGAAATATACCAATTAAAAAAAAAAACTAAAGGGAAGAAATGATAAATTCTTATTAGATCCAGGCACCTCAATTAAATGATGGAGGCTCCATATAGACCAGTGTGGAGAAGTGCTTGATAAGGTTACATCACAGCTTCTAAAAGGACAATGATGGGGATACTGTCCCTGCTGCACTGTTGGGATCCCCCTATATTTAAGCATTGGATGGGGTGTTATTCTTTAACAATCAGTGTGCAACTGAACAGCATCAGTCAATGAGTCGAGTCACAGCTACTGCAGTACAAACCTACAAGAACTGAACAGTATCAGTCAATGAGTCGAGTCACAGCTACTGCAGTACACACCTACAAGAACTGAACAGTATCACTCAGTGTGTATAGTCAAAGCTACTGCAGTACACACCTACAAGAACTGAACAGTATCACTCAGTGTGTCGAGTCACAGCTACTGCAGTACACACCTACAAGAACTGAACAGTATCAGTCAATGAGTCGAGTCACAGCTACTGCAGTACAAACCTACAAGAACTGAACAGTATCAGTCAGTGTGTCGAGTCACAGCTACTGCAGTACACACCTACAAGAACTGAACAGTATCAGTCAGTGTGTCGAGTCACAGCTACTGCAGTACACACCTACAAGAACTGAACAGTATCAGTCAGTGTGTCGAGTCACAGCTACTGCAGTACACACCTACAAGAACTGAACAGTATCAGTCAGTGTGTCGAGTCACAGCTACTGCAGTACACACCTACAAGAACTGAACAGCATCAGTCAATGAGTCGAGTCACAGCTACTGCAGTACACACCTACAAGAACTGAACAGTATCAGTCAGTGTGTCGAGTCACAGCTACTGCAGTACACACCTACAAGAACTGAACAGTATCAGTCAGTGTGTCGAGTCACAGCTACTGCAGTACACACCTACAAGAACTGAACAGTATCAGTCAGTGTGTCGAGTCACAGCTACTGCAGTACACACCTACAAGAACTGAACAGTATCAGTCAGTGTGTCGAGTCACAGCTACTGCAGTACACACCTACAAGAACTGAACAGTATCAGTCAGTGTGTCGAGTCACAGCTACTGCAGTACACACCTACAAGAACTGAACAGTATCAGTCAGTGTGTCGAGTCACAGCTACTGCAGTACACACCTACAAGAACTGAACAGTATCAGTCAGTGTGTCGAGTCACAGCTACTGCAGTACACACCTACAAGAACTGAACAGTATCAGTCAGTGTGTCGAGTCACAGCTACTGCAGTACACACCTACAAGAACTGAACAGTATCAGTCAGTGTGTCGAGTCACAGCTACTGCAGTACACACCTACAAGAACTGAACAGTATCAGTCAGTGTGTCGAGTCACAGCTACTGCAGTACACACCTACAAGAACTGAACAGTATCAGTCAGTGTGTCGAGTCACAGCTACTGCAGTACACACCTACAAGAACTGAACAGTATCAGTCAGTGTGTCGAGTCACAGCTACTGCAGTACACACCTACAAGAACTGAACAGTATCAGTCAGTGTGTCGAGTCACAGCTACTGCAGTACACACCTACAAGAACTGAACAGTATCACTCAATGTGTCGAGTCACAGCTACTGCAGTACACACCTACAAGAACTGAACAGTATCAGTCAGTGTGTCGAGTCACAGCTACTGCAGTACACACCTACAAGAACTGAACAGTATCAGTCAGTGTGTCGAGTCACAGCTACTGCAGTACACACCTACAAGAACTGAACAGTATCAGTCAGTGTGTCGAGTCACAGCTACTGCAGTACACACCTACAAGAACTGAACAGTATCAGTCAGTGTGTCGAGTCACAGCTACTGCAGTACACACCTACAAGAACTGAACAGTATCAGTCAGTGTGTCGAGTCACAGCTACTGCAGTACACACCTACAAGAACTGAACAGTATCAGTCAGTGTGTCGAGTCACAGCTACTGCAGTACACACCTACAAGAACTGAACAGTATCAGTCAGTGTGTCGAGTCACAGCTACTGCAGTACACACCTACAAGAACTGAACAGTATCAGTCAGTGTGTCGAGTCACAGCTACTGCAGTACACACCTACAAGAACTGAACAGTATCAGTCAGTGTGTCGAGTCACAGCTACTGCAGTACACACCTACAAGAACTGAACAGTATCAGTCAGTGTGTCGAGTCACAGCTACTGCAGTACACACCTACAAGAACTGAACAGTATCAGTCAGTGTGTCGAGTCACAGCTACTGCAGTACACACCTACAAGAACTGAACAGTATCACTCAGTGTGTCGAGTCACAGCTACTGCAGTACACACCTACAAGAACTGAACAGTATCACTCAGTGTGTCGAGTCACAGCTACTGCAGTACACACCTACAAGAACTGAACAGTATCAGTCAGTGTGTCGAGTCACAGCTACTGCAGTACACACCTACAAGAACTGAACAGTATCAGTCAGTGTGTCGAGTCACAGCTACTGCAGTACACACCTACAAGAACTGAACAGTATCAGTCAGTGTGTCGAGTCACAGCTACTGCAGTACACACCTACAAGAACTGAACAGTATCAGTCAGTGTGTCGAGTCACAGCTACTGCAGTACACACCTACAAGAACTGAACAGTATCAGTCAGTGTGTCGAGTCACAGCTACTGCAGTACACACCTACAAGAACTGAACAGTATCAGTCAGTGTGTCGAGTCACAGCTACTGCAGTACACACCTACAAGAACTGAACAGTATCAGTCAGGGTGTCGAGTCACAGCTACTGCAGTACACACCTACAAGAACTGAACAGTATCAGTCAGTGTGTCGAGTCACAGCTACTGCAGTACACACCTACAAGAACTGAACAGTATCAGTCAGTGTGTCGAGTCACAGCTACTGCAGTACACACCTACAAGAACTGAACAGTATCAGTCACCTGTGAACAGTCGAGTCACAGCTACTGCAGTACACACCTACAAGAACTGAACAGTATCAGTCAGTGTGTCGAGTCACAGCTACTGCAGTACAAACCTACAAGAACTGAACAGTATCAGTCAATGAGTCGAGTCACAGCTACTGCAGTACACACCTACAAGAACTGAACAGTATCAGTCAGTGTGTCGAGTCACAGCTACTGCAGTACACACCTACAAGAACTGAACAGCATCAGTCAATGAGTCGAGTCACAGCTACTGCAGTACACACCTACAAGAACTGAACAGTATCAGTCAGTGTGTCGAGTCACAGCTACTGCAGTACACACCTACAAGAACTGAACAGTATCAGTCAGTGTGTCGAGTCACAGCTACTGCAGTACACACCTACAAGAACTGAACAGTATCAGTCAGTGTGTCGAGTCACAGCTACTGCAGTACACACCTACAAGAACTGAACAGTATCAGTCAGTGTGTCGAGTCACAGCTACTGCAGTACACACCTACAAGAACTGAACAGTATCAGTCAGTGTGTCGAGTCACAGCTACTGCAGTACACACCTACAAGAACTGAACAGTATCAGTCAGTGTGTCGAGTCACAGCTACTGCAGTACACACCTACAAGAACTGAACAGTATCACTCAATGTGTCGAGTCACAGCTACTGCAGTACACACCTACAAGAACTGAACAGTATCAGTCAGTGTGTCGAGTCACAGCTACTGCAGTACACACCTACAAGAACTGAACAGTATCAGTCAGTGTGTCGAGTCACAGCTACTGCAGTACACACCTACAAGAACTGAACAGTATCAGTCAGTGTGTCGAGTCACAGCTACTGCAGTACACACCTACAAGAACTGAACAGTATCAGTCAGTGTGTCGAGTCACAGCTACTGCAGTACACACCTACAAGAACTGAACAGTATCAGTCAGTGTGTCGAGTCACAGCTACTGCAGTACACACCTACAAGAACTGAACAGTATCAGTCAGTGTGTCGAGTCACAGCTACTGCAGTACACACCTACAAGAACTGAACAGTATCAGTCAGTGTGTCGAGTCACAGCTACTGCAGTACACACCTACAAGAACTGAACAGTATCAGTCAGTGTGTCGAGTCACAGCTACTGCAGTACACACCTACAAGAACTGAACAGTATCAGTCAGTGTGTCGAGTCACAGCTACTGCAGTACACACCTACAAGAACTGAACAGTATCAGTCAGTGTGTCGAGTCACAGCTACTGCAGTACACACCTACAAGAACTGAACAGTATCAGTCAGTGTGTCGAGTCACAGCTACTGCAGTACACACCTACAAGAACTGAACAGTATCAGTCAGTGTGTCGAGTCACAGCTACTGCAGTACACACCTACAAGAACTGAACAGTATCAGTCAGTGTGTCGAGTCACAGCTACTGCAGTACACACCTACAAGAACTGAACAGTATCAGTCAGTGTGTCGAGTCACAGCTACTGCAGTACACACCTACAAGAACTGAACAGTATCAGTCAGTGTGTCGAGTCACAGCTACTGCAGTACACACCTACAAGAACTGAACAGTATCAGTCAGTGTGTCGAGTCACAGCTACTGCAGTACACACCTACAAGAACTGAACAGTATCAGTCAGTGTGTCGAGTCACAGCTACTGCAGTACACACCTACAAGAACTGAACAGTATCAGTCAGTGTGTCGAGTCACAGCTACTGCAGTACACACCTACAAGAACTGAACAGTATCAGTCAGTGTGTCGAGTCACAGCTACTGCAGTACACACCTACAAGAACTGAACAGTATCAGTCAGTGTGTCGAGTCACAGCTACTGCAGTACACACCTACAAGAACTGAACAGTATCAGTCAGTGTGTCGAGTCACAGCTACTGCAGTACACACCTACAAGAACTGAACAGTATCAGTCAGTGTGTCGAGTCACAGCTACTGCAGTACACACCTACAAGAACTGAACAGTATCAGTCAGTGTGTCGAGTCACAGCTACTGCAGTACACACCTACAAGAACTGAACAGTATCAGTCAGTGTGTCGAGTCACAGCTACTGCAGTACACACCTACAAGAACTGAACAGTATCAGTCAGTGTGTCGAGTCACAGCTACTGCAGTACACACCTACAAGAACTGAACAGTATCAGTCAGTGTGTCGAGTCACAGCTACTGCAGTACACACCTACAAGAACTGAACAGTATCAGTCAGTGTGTCGAGTCACAGCTACTGCAGTACACACCTACAAGAACTGAACAGTATCAGTCAGTGTGTCGAGTCACAGCTACTGCAGTACACACCTACAAGAACTGAACAGTATCAGTCAGTGTACGAACTGAACAGTATCACTCAGTGTGTCGAGTCACAGCTACTGCAGTACACACCTACAAGAACTGAACAGTATCAGTCAGTGTGTCGAGTCACAGCTACTGCAGTACACACCTACAAGAACTGAACAGTATCAGTCAGTGTGTCGAGTCACAGCTACTGCAGTACACACCTACAAGAACTGAACAGTATCAGTCAGTGTGTCGAGTCACAGCTACTGCAGTACACACCTACAAGAACTGAACAGTATCAGTCAGTGTGTCGAGTCACAGCTACTGCAGTACACACCTACAAGAACTGAACAGTATCAGTCAGTGTGTCGAGTCACAGCTACTGCAGTACACACCTACAAGAACTGAACAGTATCAGTCAGTGTGTCGAGTCACAGCTACTGCAGTACACACCTACAAGAACTGAACAGTATCAGTCAGTGTGTCGAGTCACAGCTACTGCAGTACACACCTACAAGAACTGAACAGTATCAGTCAGTGTGTCGAGTCACAGCTACTGCAGTACACACCTACAAGAACTGAACAGTATCAGTCAGTGTGTCGAGTCACAGCTACTGCAGTACACACCTACAAGAACTGAACAGTATCAGTCAGTGTGTCGAGTCACAGCTACTGCAGTACACACCTACAAGAACTGAACAGTATCAGTCAGTGTGTCGAGTCACAGCTACTGCAGTACACACCTACAAGAACTGAACAGTATAGTCTGTGTCGAGTCACAGCTACAGTACACCTACAAGAACTGAACAGTATCAGTCAGTGTGTCGAGTCACAGCTACTGCAGTACACACCTACAAGAACTGAACAGTATCAGTCAGTGTGTCGAGTCACAGCTACTGCAGTACACACCTACAAGAACTGAACAGTATCAGTCAGTGTGTCGAGTCACAGCTACTGCAGTACACACCTACAAGAACTGAACAGTATCAGTCAGTGTGTCGAGTCACAGCTACTGCAGTACACACCTACAAGAACTGAACAGTATCAGTCAGTGTGTCGAGTCACAGCTACTGCAGTACACACCTACAAGAACTGAACAGTATCAGTCAGTGTGTATAGTCACAGCTACTGCAGTACACACCTACAAGAACTGAACAGTATCAGTCAGTGTGTCGAGTCACAGCTACTGCAGTACACACCTACAAGAACTGAACAGTATCAGTCAGTGTGTATAGTCACAGCTACTGCAGTACACACCTACAAGAACTGAACAGTATCACTCAATGTGTCGAGTCACAGCTACTGCAGTACACACCTACAAGAACTGAACAGTATCAGTCAGTGTGTCGAGTCACAGCTACTGCAGTACACACCTACAAGAACTGAACAGTATCAGTCAGTGTGTCGAGTCACAGCTACTGCAGTACACACCTACAAGAACTGAACAGTATCAGTCAGTGTGTCGAGTCACAGCTACTGCAGTACACACCTACAAGAACTGAACAGTATCAGTCAGTGTGTCGAGTCACAGCTACTGCAGTACACACCTACAAGAACTGAACAGTATCAGTCAGTGTGTCGAGTCAAAGCTACTGCAGTACACACCTACAAGAACTGAACAGTATCACTCAGTGTGTATAGTCAAAGCTACTGCAGTACACACCTACAAGAACTGAACAGTATCACTCAGTGTGTCGAGTCACAGCTACTGCAGTACACACCTACAAGAACTGAATAGTATCAGTCAGTGTGTCGAGTCACAGCTACTGCAGTACACACCTACAAGAACTGAACAGTATCACTCAATGAGTTGAGTCACAGCTACTGCAGTACACACCTACAATCCCACAAAAAATGACTAGTTGCTTGTTTATTTACAGACCAGGCAAACCGAATATGTTTCAATAAATACATCATTTTTCTCTGGTCTGTCCATCAGTTTCCAAATTAAAAAGTTCTTTAGATGTTCCAAACGGTTAAATAAATAGAATTAATAATAATGAAACAACAACAACAATATCCACAAGAAAAACTATGCACTTTTGTAATAAACACAAAAGGCCCAGTCCCCACAGACAGCTCTTCTTGACATCATCCACTCATTTGTACATTGCTTTGCTGCAATTCACCATCTTTGGGTAGGTTGGACTTCACCTTCGTTTGTCTGAAACGTGTCCCAGAAATGTGTTTTACACTTCCTCTGTATTAAGCACTGAAGGATACTGAGTGAGCAACATTAGCTTTGCTGTACTTCTTTAACCAGCAAAGGTTCTATAGTTGTGATGCTTGGATGATTGATGTCTCCAGAGTATAATACTTATAGAGCATTTAAGTTGCGTATCGAATTACCCTATAAATAAGCCACTTCAAGCACTGCTGCATGGACTGGTATGCTAATTAAGATCTCTCTTGCTAATGAATAGAGAAACAATTTTAAGGGAAGCAATCGGTCAATGTGACTGTTCCCTGCGTACGGCTTTGGTGGATTTTAGAGAATGAGGGGGATGTTATTATTCTTATTATTCTTATTATAAGCAATCATGTCACTAACTGTGTACAGTCAGCTCCCCTGTAGTCTATTAGAGAGCCTATCCTGTTGACAATGACTATTGCTGTAGTGCCATAAAAACATAGGATAGGGGCTCCAAGTATATGGAAGCTCAGTAGATAAGAAGCTCATGATCATTGAAAATCCTCTTCATCTATTTTATGTCACAAGATGAGGCAGTCACTTTCTGGCTTTGAGTGACAGATTAAAAATGAAAACGTTCTGCAGAGAATAATAATAATAATAAATAATAATAATAATAATAATAATAATAATAATAATAATACCAAAAAATGGCAACTGAGGATTGTAATACAACATAAAACATTCAGTGCAGTGTATATGGAATTGCTATAAATTAGATTAACCTTCCCCAAGGCCACTTATCAGGTAGAACATTTTCAGCATGGTGTTACAGTTACAGCATTGCTGATGTATGGATGCAATGCAATGAATGCAGCAAGTCTTCCCCTGTATCTTTACTGAATTACTGTGACCTATGACAATAAATATCCTTTTTCAATTATATTTTAGTGAGGACCTGAAATGGGTTTTAGTGTTTATATCAGTTTTGCATATGCAATATCAACTGCTGTAAAAAAAAAAAACTAATTGTACCTTTTAAACATGCTGTGCTTGATAGGCTGTCTAACACAACACATCAATTACTTTTCTCAACTCCCTGGTAATGTTATTGATTATCAGATTGAAGCAGTCACTTTCACTCTCTATGTGACTTTTGACCTAAGTAAACTACAGTACGGCGACTCAGGGATTCTATAGTCCAGGAATCTATGGTGATGTCATTTGAGGAGCTTGAAAGCTGACCTTTCTTCCTTGATACAGTGCAACATGTAGTGTAAGATCTGTATATGAGGCTTATCATCATACAACAAGCCTTAACCATCCTTTATTCTGAAACCAAATTAGCAATGGAATAGGATTCATTATTCTTTCCAACAGCTTAAAATGTCTTCAGTTCAAAAAAACAAAGCAGTTCATGTGTATTACAAAGTGTAGCCCTGCTGTGTAAGTTTGTTGTCGTTTAGCAGCTCATTTCCAAACAGCTGTGACTCGCACAGCCCTAGCGTTCAGTGGGATTCAGTGCCCATGGGTTCCTGTCTCAATAGGCACAGCTTTGCTTTTTGTGTTTTTCAGCCATGTGTGCCATTTTAATACTGAGTAGATCGGCAGCTTGCTAAGCTTCTATTATTAATGATAAAACAAGATAACATCTTCCCTGTTTGTACAGAAAAGCTAATAAGCTGTAGCCTCAATTATAGACAATCAATATCTAGTTTTTACTGCTGCTCATCAGGAGCTAATACTACCATCTGTAGTTCTTTTTTTTATTATTTTATTTTGTTTTTAGCAAATGAGTTTCCTACCTTCATCTGATCCAATACAATGGAAAGCACGGGCTAACTTTCGAGTGGAAGGTTGGTCTGCTATTTTTTATGAGAAGTAATAAACACATGTAATAAAACTGCCATTTAAGGACTGTCATATCAGTTGAAAAGGTGAAAGGGTTATGTGTACAATAATCGCAATGCAGAATAATCAAGGGTTTGATTAGAATCATCATTTTTCCTGAGTTAATCTTTCCAATCTGAACTGGATGGCAAGGATTTGCAATGAGTTACTGGGCTAGTCTTTCCTATTTGGAGGTCTGGGAGTGTTCTAATCATATGTTGCTTGTCGAACGAAATGGTCCGTGTACCATAATCTAATAGCCCTGAACAATCAGTGGAGAATGCAGTGAAGCTGCACTGCAGCACTGTTATTCACATAACACCCTTCTCTGCCATGCCTGATTCGTGGGCATTTAATGCATGGACAAACATTTTACCAAGATAAAATTCTGAATATTACAAAAACACATTACAGTAAACAGGGAGGGATTCAGTCAAAAAGTGCAAAAATACAGGTCGCCTTTTTTCTGTGCCAAAAATACTGGTCAGTGACGCACTTTTATATCGTGCCTGAAACCCATTAGCCATCTGTTAACTGTTCAGGCTCTGCTTTCCAGTACAGTCTTCTGTGCTTACATTCCCGCTACATTTATAGACACATTCATTAAAGTGATCCACGGCAAAGGGCCATAACATATTAAAGATTGAAAGGATTTCCTAATACAATAAAACCAATTACCACTCATTATTTACTGACAGAGATACCAATAACGAGGGACAGGTGAAAAACTACTCCAGGATGTCCCTTACATCATACAGAAATTCAAAGCCTGATGATTGGGCGAATTTCTCTCACAGTTATGCGTTATCAGATTTCTTCAATGATTTGTGTCTTGGGAAATCGCTGGTCGACCCAATTGAGGCTGCTCATTGAGTAGAATGTAAAGAGAAAAGAGCTGGAGTGTTCATTTAAAATTAGACTCCACTTTTTCTGAATTTGAAAGAAATGTTTCCAGTTGGTTCTGAATGCCCATTCCTTTCACCACTGTAGACCAGGATTCAAATGTGGCTCTCACTGAACAGTTGTCATTACAAAAGCACATCACATCAGTAACAGTAAGGTATTCTGCTCTTTGGAGAGACCAGGATATACAGTAGCAGGGGTCTTGCTAGGGGAGCAACTGTTTATACAGTAGCAGGGGTCGTGTTAGGTCAAGATTGAGGCATGCTAGTGACAAACGCTGTAGAAATGCAGCATACCCATGTGCAGCCATTGCAATAGTTTAAAATCACAAAACATTTAAAGAATAAAATATAAATCCAAATATCCATGCTGTTTCCACATTGAGTCCTATGAATAGCTGTACCACACCAATTAATATTTTATATACAAGTCATTTAACATCTATCATTATTAGATTTGTTCTGGCCATGATCACAAATCTGCTTTTGAATTCTCTCTCATGGTAACACGTGACAGACCTATTCGGTTCCTCCTCATGCAGCGATATGTGGTAACCTCTGGTGAGCTCAACAGAAGCTCCCACACATGCTTTTCTATTGACAGATTGCACACAATAAAGACAGCCATTGTAATTCTGCCCAGCAGGTGCCTCATTCAAACTGCATTACAAATACTGCTTTACTACATTAACATGACCTTACAAAGACCTTGGAACATTGCTTCCTCAATAAACAACCCCAATATAGACTATTGCAGAATGTAACAAGCCTGGAAGTTGTGATCTTCTCTACTACAAAATCAAAGAGTACAAAGTCTTACTGGGACCACTGACCTACTTTGTTTTTATTTGTAGTGTTTTTTTTTTTTATTAAATACACATGGTTGCATTTAATTAGAAATAAGAGACAGAAACACAAAGCATGAACCCTTAACAACTCCACTCGTACTGTTCTAATATTGTAGATAGTTTAACCCCATGACCCACGAGTGGCTGCAGCTCCCACCTCTTCATGGAGCCATGACAAATATATTAAAGACAGTCTTGGGAGAATGCTGGCCAGCAGACGGCACCCTATGAATGTTCAGAGAGCAAGCTGCAGCCAATACAGCCCATTAAAGACCTTCCTCATTTGCTTCCTCCACTGAGCTAATGGAAACAGTCATGATATCATGCACTTAAAACAGACTGCCCGCTTTGCACATGCATTTACCAAATCCCCCAAAATATATTTGTCCAAATTTCACGACCAAAAATTGTATTTCTCCAAACAAACAAAAATGCAAAAACCAAGAAGCCGTGTATACGATGCTATCTTCCATGTGTACACATTGCATACAGGAAATCATTCTAAATAAGAGTCCAAAATAAGAAATATTCCTGAAAAGGGAAATGTTAGAGAAAATGGGAAGTGGTGAAAGTGAAATAAATGCACAATTAGAAGTTTTTAACAGCTTCAGACATGTTGTAATAAATAGCGCTTTACATTTTGTATTGGTTACTGATATTTTCAGCTCGCTGTGCTCTTGTTTCCGTTCAGCACTCCAGGGTTATATTATTGTAATTGGTTTCCAGCAGCTCTTATCAGTAGTGATAACACTACAGTTGCAGAAGTTGGATTGCAGACTGTGACCCCTCTAAGAACACAACTGCAAACATTTTCAATTGTTAATCTAATGTGCTTGTCTATGTTTGACAGCTTAAGTGTGGAAAACAGCTGTCTGCATTCTCCTGTTTCATGCTGAAGATGGAGGTTTCTGTAGCAAAGTGGAAATCGATGTGTTTCCAGCCACTGTCAAGGAGAAGAAAGTGAATGACTCCAGTCATTCAATACTGGCTTTATTACCACTAGGCAATGCATTTTATTAAATTAAATCTACATATCCTCACTGAAGAAGTATTACCCAGGAGTCTATTCATTTATTTATATGTGTGTGTGTAGATTCACTTCTTTATTACCCTTTACTCTTTTGTAAATTATTAATTTCCCATGAAATTAAAAGGAGCAATGCGACTGTAATTTCCATTTGTAGAAAAAAAGAAAAGGTCAATTTCTTAAGCTCCTCAAATTGTACTTCCTGTATGTGATTCGATTTACAATCACTACATTTCCATTGTTGTCCTAATTAAAATATAAACATGAAGCAAAAAAGTTTACATCAATCATGTGACCACAGAGCGTGGTGTGAAAAGCTATCTAGTGATCTGGGAGATATTCATACAAAAAGTGTGTACTGGATATTTTGTTACAACTTTATATGAACTGAAACTATACTAAGTCCTCTTAGTGCATCTAATATTTTTTGCTGAATGCATTCACTGATTTAGTAAGACATGAATTCAGTTATTAGTATATTTCATATATTTGTTCTACATTGTGGATCCGTTAACTGTTTGTGAGCGTACTCACAAATAAATACAAATGTAAATACAGTATAATTGTAAATCTCGAAAAACTACTCACTTCTAAATCTTTTGTAGTCATCTTTGTATTACTTTAGTATAAATACTTCTTAATTTCGATTCATATGTTGTTTTTTTCTGACTTTATGTGAACGAAAAGACACAAATTCGCCCATTTTCTCATTGGAAATAGTGATATTTTGAAATTTACCTGTCCTGGTCACAAAAGCAAAGTTTGTGGGGAATAATAGCCATGTTCTATACTTTTTAGGCATAAGCAATTAGGAAATAACACTTACTACCCAGGAACAAAAAAAAAAAAAAAAAAAAAAATCTTGTTACACAGTGTTATCAGTCATGCATGTAGCTTACTAACGTGAATGAAGCAGCTTTGAAAAACTCAGCAGCAGATCTTACAGGCAATATTACACTATGAGAGATCAAATGCAAGATTCAGGGACTATAGGTGATGCAGTGTAAATGACAACTACAAAATAATTACCCTAAGAAAGAATATACCCATCAAAATCAAATGCTTTTAACTGTGCAATTTAATGTAATAACACATAATGCAAGACTATGCACCACTTGAACTAAAGGTAAAAATAAGTAGTAGTGATTTTAAAGTGTGGAGCTCTGCAGCATGCTTATTATGCACAGCTGTGCTTTTATTGACTGTTAAATCAAACTGCAATATACCAGCTAGCACCCTGGCTTCAACATGCAATATAGCAATAATAATTGTACAAGTACCCTTTATTATCTCTGACAACACGGCTAATTACATTTCACACTGCTTTATTTATAGATTAATAAATTCTGAGGAACACTCATACCTAATCTGTGGTTCTTCCTATCTTCCACATTTCATTGTGGTTCGCCCTAACATCCACGTTTCATTGTGGTTCTTCCAATCTTCCACATTTCATTGTGGTTCGTCCTATCTGCCACGTTTCATTGTGGTTCTTATTGTTACTCTTAGCACCAGAACCAATGTTTGGATAGCACTCAATTATAATACATGACAACAGTTTGTCTGTGTTAAATCACCAGAAATGCTGGATAATTTCTCTTAAATTGCATTGCGGATATTCTTTTTATTTTAAAGTGAGGGATGTGATACCAGTGTACCTCATACTAATGCAATTTAAATTGCATTTGCAATTGAGGTAACCTTTGAGCTTGTGCTGTTCTGTTATATTTTCTGTCACTTAGATAGAAATAATGCAACTTAATAGTAAATATTTTGATACCAATTCTGTCTTCTTGCAGTGTGACAAAGTGGCTGTTAAATGGGTGCAGCAATCCACAGCTAGCATAAGCAATACAGCGTGTTCGCCAAACAGTCTTCTCAGGGAGGAAATATGGCAGGAGGAAGCAACTCCATTCTTTACAAATGAATGAAACCTTGATTTGGGCACGCTGCAATGTACTGACCACGAGAGTCTGGAAAGCAAGAAATATCCTTGTGAAACCCGGGCGGCATGTGGAATTCATATTTTGATTAAAATGCACCACCTGTTCTAAAGGGATGCAGAAGGGCATTTTTATTCTCAGTGTTGATGTGAAATCTCTGCTCAGTACACAGTGCAGCAGTCTGTTAATTCTACTTCACTTAACCCTTCAGGCTCTTATCTGTTCTTTGTGGAGTGCAAGGTGTCAGATTGTGAAAGTGAATGCCTCTAATTGAACACACTGCCACAGTGCCTCATGTCCACGTGATTAATGTTGCTTACACATGGCTGGTCTCTGTAAAGTTACTGCCTGTTCACAGGGCACTCTGCAAACTACATTCTCTTAAATCAGTTGATTTTCCTTTACAGTCCAAATGCAGTGTTTATGAATATAGCTCTGTGTGTGTCGAGGTGACCAGAATTTAAATGAACATGTTCGTCACTGGAGGACCACTATTTTCAATGCTAAATATCTCTCTCTCTCGCTCTGTGTGTGTGTGTATATGTATATGTATATATATATATATATATATATATATATATATATATATATATATATATATATATATATATATATATATACACACATACACACACATTTCAGAGATGTAGCATTGCTAACAGTGATCCTCCAATGACTGCATCTTGTTTATTAAACACATACACTCCCATTTGGCACATACCTAAGCATTATAATTTCACACTGTGGCCATTAGCTGCTAGCAGTTCGATGAGGAAAGAAAGTCAAGGTTCATTAAGCAGCTGGTAATGGCAGCCATGTTAGATATTACCGCTGATAGGAAGCAGAACTGCTTGTGTGTTTGAAGTCTTTGTTTGTCAATGCTGCGGCTTATAGAATGACTTGGAGTAGCCTTGCGGGTTCTGTATGGGTGGACTTGTTGTAGCTTTAGTTCATTTCTGACACTGCTTCATGTTTCAAGCTCTTTCAGGTATTATCCCATTGTAGTGCATTCTCACAAATTAATTAAAATCCATTAAGGCTAAAATTGTAACTCTTAAGAAATGACTTTTCCCTTGAGCTTACTCATGCTTGATCAAAGCCAACATCTAAAGTGTAATGAATTGGACAGTCTGCTAATTGAAACCCTTACACTTAAACAGAGAAGGAGAAAAACACTTGCACTCTACAAAGTGAATAATAATTACAATTAGACACAAGAGATGCTGTGTGGAGTTTTTGTTTGTTTTCCATTCACCCAGCCATTGTTCAGGGTTTCAATGTATTTATTTCATTATTTAAGTTTGGTCATCATTAGCATTCAGCTACATCCACTGCCCATTCGGTTTGGTTTCCTCATTTCAGAAAATCATGCTACTTTGACAATTTGATTTAATTGGCTTACTTTGTTCCAGTATACAATGCAGTATAGCGGGGTATTACAGAAAAGCATCTCCCACAGCAACGAGGTCAGGCTATTGAAAACACCTTCTGCTGGACTCATACTTGTATAAAGTGTATTTTTATTTTTTAATCAACTCTATGACATTTATATTCATTAATCCTTATTATTATGAATACCTGGAGGTTTCTTTTGGGAAGTAACTTATTACAGTCTGATTTATAAAAAAAAAAAAGAGGGGGGGGGGGGGGGGGGGGGGCTTTTATTTTTATTGCGCTTTAAGCACAAGGAAATCTTCAGAAACACAAGAAAAATGCTCCCGAGTGGCACGTCCGGTAAAGGTGTTCCGTGTAAAGTGACAGGATACGTCCTATAGCCTGGAGGTCATCGGTTCGAGTCCAAGCTATTCCACTGTTCCCAGGCGGTGGTACACAATTGGCCTAGCGCCACCTGATAAGCTGCATAGTCCTCCGATGCTGTAGCTCTGGGTTGGCTGCATGGCATGCCTGCAGAGTGAAAAGCAGCGGTTGGCTGATGGCACACTTTTCGGAGGACAGCATGTGTTCATCTTCGCTGCTCCAGAGTCAGCATGGGGGTGGTAGTGGTGAGCTGAGCTGAGCCTAACTACAATTAGGCCATTTCAAATTGGGAGAAAAATGGGGTCAACTCAATTGGCTATTACTAAATGTTTGAGGGGGAAAAAAAAGCAGCAAGTCTGAATGCAAAGAGCCTTCTATATGCAGAGGAATACCATGATGTTAAATAAAGACATTCAAAAAGCTAGATTAATAATGTAAAAAAGTGAATGTGAGAAAATCCTAAACTTGAATCGTATTCTGTTTGAGCCTCCATATAGCACACATTATTATTATTAGTGTTCTGGCAGAGAAATAGAGTATTTAAAGCAGCAAATAACCCACCTGGACAGTATGCAAGCAATAAACAGAAGTGACTGTCTGGCACTGTCTGTATTTAATCAAGTGGCTTTGCACTGCAGGTCTTGGCACAATACATCTAATAAAACAGACTATTTAGATTTGATTTTTTTTTACTAGTTTGTGTAATAACAAATGAAGCTTGTTAACTGACGGTCGTGGGGATGAACAACAAGCACACCTGTCTCCTTGGGCTCACACAGCAGTCACCTGCATCACAGCAATACAGACTCCCACTGGGGTTTCAACTGACTGATGGCACACAAATGCAATGCCATGTTAAACTGAACATGCACTGGCAAGTTGGTGCTTGAAGTGATTTTTTTTTTTTTTTAAATTCTGATATAAATCATTATGTGCTTTGTGTATAAAGTTGATAGTTATGCCCTTTTAAGTCTGTTAACAATAGCCCTCTGACTCAACCGATAGCTTTGTTCTTTACTCCGGTTTGCTTGAGACACAAATTGCCCTCTAATTTCCTGGGAGTCACCACTAAAGTATGGGGATGAAGTCTTCCTGCACCAGATTACTGCCTGTGCTTCTTGAAACTGAAATGCATTGCTGGGGTTGGAGAACAGATCCGATAGCCAGGGGGCAGGCATAGTCATTCGGATTTGACTGCATTTCCACCTTCAACAAACAAGCAGTTTCCACGTCACCAGAATATAAAGGATGCTTTTGCTTTCCGTTATGTAAATATTCTTCATCAGTCTTTTCTGAATCCATGTGTTCTGAATGCAGTACAGCACAGCAGAGCAACAAATGTGTGCAAGAAAAAAAATAAAAAACAGACTGTGTGAACATGTGACCTCCTTTCTGTGTGTCTCAGGCTGTAACTACACAATGCTTCACTCTTTAACAGCTGCTACTGTACATTGCTAAGACAATAAGGAAGAGATACAGAGGAAAGAGTAATGGGTGAAATAGTCTTGGTTTTAAAAGCCACACACAATACTGTATATTACAGTTACAAAGCACTGCTGCAACAATGTGGCGAGACTCTTAACTTAGCCCAGTTAATATACATGTGAGCAGAGTACGCATCAGTGGTAAAGACACATTCAAAACAACAAAATGCCGTACAAGTTATTACTTCAATTATCACGTGCTATTAAAACAACAGCACTGCCTGAGATTGTCCTGAAGTATTCAGAGATTCGAATGGAATGAGAAAGCAAATGCTTGAGCCCAGCTGTTATATGAAGATATCATTGACTGAAAACAGCAATTGAAACGGACATGTATATGTGTCATCTCCCCTGCCACATTACTTTTTTTTTTTTTTTTTTTTAATATATATTAAATAGAGAATACACTTTAGTTACAATATCTGAGAAATCTACACTTTTGGTAAAATTAATCAAGGGTTTGGTCATCCTTTTTGTAATACTGAACAGAAGTGCATAGCCGAGAATCTCATTACAGTTGAATCTATTATTATCTATAGACCAAGAGATTAGTAATCTTGTGAACAGTATGTGTTCAAATCCAGACAGAGTTCCTTTGGTAGATGCTGCAGCCCATCTTTATAAAATAATCTATTGCTCTTCCTTCATTGCCCATGCAGCAGATGGAGTGGTGCTGTGTGCTGAGGATGATAAACACCATTTGGGATATACTCTGACATATGTATCTCCAACATGCAATATGTAATTCATGTATTTATGTAAAAGGCATTTCCTTTTATTGGTCTGGAGCACAGTTAATTTAAGGAAGCCCAAGACACCCAAATTGTAAAGGGGAGGCAAGGCAAACTATAGCAGACATACAGCATCATTCATTTGCCTTTATTGTAAATAACAGGACTATAGCTGGATCGTTAATGACATGAATAGAGATTTTCATTTTTCTTTTGCATCATAATAAGATCTGTATCCATACATTGGAGAGGAGAATCTCCCCCCCTCCATTAGTGATGGTTGAGTCCTTTATAGCCTCCTGCTGGGCACTCAGCGCATTACAAGTGTTGTTCATTTCATGAGAACCCAACATGACCCTCAGCACATTAAAAACAGAGCCAGACTGTAGACCACACCAGGGTGGGAGAGCAATAAGGTTGAGCTGATCCAGGATATATGTTGTGTCATTACAGGAGTCACAGCAAGCCCTTTTTTTTCTAACTGCTGGTACGTTGTCCTGAAGATCAAAATCCTTTCCTCGGTGGAGACCTCATCTCTATCAGACTGCAGTTTCTTTTTTCCCCCCAATGGGGTACTGAAGACTTTCCTAATTAGATGAAGAGCCATGATCCCCAGTATACCTAGATAATAGAATTGCACTGAGAGTGATCTGCCCTCCAATGATTACAGTACGCTTATAGCAGTGCAATAATCTGCTTCTCCAGTTTCAATTTATAATTTCAGTCTTACTGAAAAGTGAAACTGAAGCCAACTCAAACCCACGCTTTTAGCAATTTCAAACTGTATTGTCCATCTGCAGAGCCAACATTAAACCTTGTGCTGCAGGAGGTTGCAGCCACAGAGAAGAGGAACAATACAACTGCAATGGCTCGGTTTGCTTTTCCAAAGAAGATCAAATAGATTGTGTTAAAAGTCTTAAAACATTTTCAATTCAATTGTGTGGGACATATGAGAACTATTGGGTATTGGTTGCTAAATTGGAACTATAGACACGTTATCTATTGAATAGCTCCTTTGCATCAACAACAGCCTTGTTGTATTCTTGATATCTCTAACCCAAGCGGGACGCACTACAGCAAGCAGCAAACCTCAAGTTCCATTTAACTGAGAGGGTGCAATAACCCTGGCAGCATCCCTCCTGCAGGTCTGAATATCTCCTGGGTTTATTCCAGCACTGGTTCAGCATCAATACCCAGCCTGAGTCAGGCTGCAGCTCCACAACTCAATGCATTGAGCTCCCTGGCTGGATTTGAATAGCAGCCCAGAGGACTGTCGAGTTCCAGACTAATACACTGCATGTGACCTTGGTGTACGCGGTTAGAGATAATGGCCAGAATTAATATGTTATGCAGTCTTCCCAACTTACATTTTCAGTTCAGCACTTTCAAAAATGTCAAAAGTAAAAATCAACATCAGTATATATTGAAAATAAAGTCGATATGTCCAGTGGCACATTGCTTGATGTACTGTATATACCTGACAAAGCTAAATGAGGTTACATTGCAGGTGTATTTGACTAAAGAGTGAAGCTGCTTCAATGTAAATTCAGTTACTTGTTTCAGCTCCATAGCATTAAATCTACCCATTAAGAAATTGCTAGAGGTACAGTATATCACAGCACAGGTCTTCAGAATGCAATGTGGGAGATTCTCTTTGTACTCTTTACAGAAGTGACACCTCTGAATAGGGCTTACCTGCATTCTCACAGGATGGGTGATTCTCATACTGTTCATACTGACACTGTGGACCAACAGTATATTGCTCCCATTGTTTGCCTGTCTTTAGACAGTGCTACACAATGTGGAGCTGCAGGGATAGTTGGGAGCTGAAAAGACAGTTTAGAGATTGTAAAAAGCTGCTCAAACTGCCATTCAGTGGTGGGATCTTTTATTCCATACCCTGCAGTAGAAATCAGCTGCAGTGAATACAATGAGCTACAGTAGAAATGAACTGCAGCAGATACAGTGAGCTGCAGCAGATACAATGAGCTGCAGTGGACATAATGAGCTGCAACAGATACAAAGAGCTACAATGGATACTGTGAGCTGCAGCGGACACAATGAGCTGCAGCAGATACAATGAGCTGCAGCGGACACAATGAGCTGCAGCGGACACAATGAGCTGCAGCGGACACAATGAGCTGCAGCAGATAACAGCTTATACAGTGTCCTGCAGTGGATACAATGAGATGCAGTAGATACAATGAGCTGCAATGGATACAGTGAGCTGAAGCAGATACAGTGAGCTGCAGCAGATACAATGAGCTGCAGCAGATACAATGAGCTGCAGCAGATACAATGAGCTGCAGCAGATACAATGAGCTGCAGCAGATAACAGCTTATACAGTGTCCTGCAGTGGATACAATGAGTTGCAGTAGATACAATGAGCTGCAATGGATACAGTGAGCTGAAGCGGATACAGTGAGCTGAAGCAGACACAGTGAGCTGCAGCGGACACAGTGAGCTGCAGCGGACACAGTGAGCTGCAGCGGACACAGTGAGCTGCAGCGGACACAGTGAGCTGCATGGGATACAGTGAGCTGCAGCAGATAACAGCTTATACAGTGTCCTGCAGTGGATACAATACCATAAGGAACAAGGACTGGGAACCGCTTTTGTAAACCAAATGCCAACTCCCCTTGGATCAGCGAGGACAATCCTGGGTTCCAATCCTACGAGCTGGATAGGAAGTGACTAGAACACTCCTTTCTGAATCTTATCACAGCATACTTATCCTGGCCTTTACCAAGTAATACAAGGCACCAAGTTTATCAGAAAAGGATCTATAAATATAAAAAGATGTAACAACAGGTGCTATTGCTCTGCCAAGAGCACCTGTAACATATAACAATGCAGTGCCCCTGCAAGTGAAATGAATGAAAAAGATAGGACATATCTGTACAATCTGGGGCAGATATGATAAATGATAAACATGATGGAATGAACACATTAAATGCATGTCTGGCGCTACATTACTATTCATTACACTCTTTCAGTATAACATGGGCGGAATGCATACCTGGCATTAGAGACTGAGATTGTATTTGTCATATTGTCAAGACTTGCTATGCTAATTATATTATATACGTGGTCTCAAGGTGAATTTATGGCTGGGGGGGGGGGGGGGGATATTTTGCATTATTTGCTCAGGACAGTCTGTTATACTGGATTGTCTGTGAATTTTTAATTTTTTTTTGTAATACTTCATTGGCATGTTTGTAACAGGTTTAATATTGGTACTGATTAACTTTGAAAGGATACATGCTGTCCCTGTGAATAAGGATTCGTTCTAGTAATGCCCAGGAGATCTGCATTGTACTCTCATTTATGTGGAATCCTCCCTCTACCCTTTCCCCTCCAAGTATGGACTCTGATACACACCCAGATGTAGCTCCTGTAATGAGTCAGTCTTACCAGATGTTAAAATAGGTTTAAGACATTTCAAATGATCTCATACAGAGTAAAAACCTGGCTTTGAAATTCATTTAGTGATATCTTTAGAATACTTGGTCATGTGACCTGTGGTTGATGTCACAGCGCCTCACTGCATTGCCCCCAGTCATTGCATTGTTTGTTTTGTAAATGTCATCCCGGACTGTTGTAAGGAAGTAAAACATTACCACAGGTCTGCTGCAGCAGGCTCATTCTTGTCAACAAGACTTTGGGCACACCCTTGCTAATAAGCCAAACATACACCAGTTGAATAACAATCTCAAGAAGGTCAGCTACAGAGCTCTAGTAATGAGCAAAATTACAATGTTATGAACTCTCGCTGCATAAATGTTCATTTTATTTGCCACCCAAGGTGAGAGAAAAAGCGATAATTGGGATCAACTGCTTCAAAAATGAAAGTGTCTGAATATGGCTGATGAAATTGAATTGTAGAACATGCCATACTGTTAAGTGACTTATCTTCAGGACGATTGTATATCAGAAGAGGAGCTTTTTCTGAGGAATGAATCATTCAAGAAATCATAAGCACCAGAACGTTAAAATGAGAAAGTTAGCAGCAGAAACTACAGCTCTAGGAACTAGTAAGACACAGACAGATAGATCTACTGCTAAACTTGTTATTATGGCCATGATGTTACACTACAGACCAGCTATATACCATGCTCAACTCACACAGCACATGTTGTTTTGTTACTATAGATACAATCTCTGCAGCACATCAAACTTCAACATTTTCTTTTCTTAAACCACACAAAGAGAACCGTTCATTTATCCAAAGCATTGCAGAGACTGAATAATAATAATAATAATAATAATAATAATAATAATAATAATAATAATAATTGTGTTAACCTTCCACTTCCACTAACAGCAGACACAGACAGAGATAGTGCAGCAGGAGGCTCAGATAGGATACTAACAGCAGACACAGAGAGGCAGTGCAGCAGGAGGCTCAGATAGGACACTAACAGCAGACACAGACAGAGGCAGTGCAGCAGGAGGCTCAGATAGGATACTAACAGCAGACACAGACAGAGGCAGTGCAGCAGGAGGCTCAGATAGGATACTAACAGCAGACACAGACAGAGGCAGTGCAGCAGGAGGCTCAGATAAGATACTAACAGCAGACACAGACAGAGACAGTGCAGCAGGAGGCTCAGATAGGATACTAACAGCAGACACAGACAGAGACAGTGCAGCAGGAGGCTCAGATAGGATACTAACAGCAGACACAGACAGAGGCAGTGCAGCAGGAGGCTCAGATAGGATAATAACAGCAGACACAGACAGAGGCAGTGCAGCAAGAGGCTCAGATAGGACACTAACAGCAGACACAGACAGAGGCAGTGCAGCAGGAGGCTCAGATAGGATACTAACAGCAGACACAGACAGTGCAGCAGGAGGCTCAGATAGGATACTAACAGCAGACACAGACAGAGACAGTGCAGCAGGAGGCTCAGATAGGATACTAACAGCAGACACAGACAGAGGCAGTGCAGCAAGAGGCTCAGATAGGAGCACCTGCCTGACTTGTATTTAATTGCAAGGCTTGCTGAGCAGGTTTCTTACAATGTGTGCTTCCCAAGGGATGAGAGCAAGAGAGAGACAGAGTGAGAGAGAGAGACAGAGCAAGAGAGAGAGAGTAAAAAAAGAAAACCTTGGCACCTACATTTCCAGGAAATGATTCATAGAGCTGCATTGTAATCAAGGCCCCCTTGTCGTCTATAGCTCATGCAGCTCACCAATCCAGCAGTGGGAATGCATTGGAAGACAGCCCATATTGATTAAATGGAATAGCAAGGTTGAAGGGAGTGAGCGCTGGTTCATGTGAAATGCCGCTGTTGTATTGGCATCAAAACAAACATTGTACAGTCTGCTCATACCAATGCATCTAACTGACTGAGCTAATAGAATGATTAAAAGCACTAGGCTCTGTTCAACAACCAATCTTGTTTTGTGTGTTTTTTTTCTAATTACATTTCTAAGTAATTACTTAGCTGGAGAAGTATGCAGTGTGGTTCTCCTGCATTTGTATCAAAAACAAGTTCTCTCTTTCTGATAAATGACATACCATTGCACATTTTCTCATTCAATTCTACTGCTCTGGTCTATTTATCAAACACTGTCTAGCTAATTACTAAAACCCTACTCCACCTATCTATCTACACACAGCATGGTCATTAGAATTCTGACATTAGTCAAGCTGAGCTCTTGATTATTTCAGTTTTATATCATGGATATAATAAAGTAGAACTACATTGGTTTTATCTGTACTCACTCGGCTCTAACGGGTGCCTGTGAGTCTTAGGGGATCGACGGCTGATGAGAGACGGGTCTGTTTCAACCCTGGATAATCTGCAAGACTGTCTGAGTTTCATGGAGGAGCAGGAGTGCACATGTGTGACTGTCCTGCCTTGGGAGCCCAAATGATCACTGTGTTGGTGACCAGTCATTTGTTTGCCTATATTAAGTAAATGATGTGATTGTTGACTGTGCTGCTAACTAGTCGTTCTGTTTACTTATTAAGTATACTACATGATTGATGATTGTCATACTAACTAGTCATTTAATTTACATATATTAGGTGTAATACATGACAGGTTAAGGTATTAATTAGTCATTTGGTTTACATGCATGATACTACCCTCATACCAGTATTCAACCATTAGAGAGTTCTGTGTCATTTTTCAGCAGCTGTCTATCCAACTGAGAGATGTGTGTGTGTGAGAAAGAATATTGATGCAATAAAAGACATTTGAGTTTCTTACCTGGTATACTTTCCTTGGGTCATCCTCTGAGCAGCATGGAATATAAACATACCTGTGGAGAGAGAGATAAAAGTGAAATTGAAGATACAAGCTGTTTGGGTTTTTCTTGTTGTCACTTGGTTGTTATCGACCAGTTTAGTGCATATTAGCAAGTGACACATGCTCTTAAACATCTTAATGCACAAATTAAGACTAATTCAGTAAACAAAAGAAACCATTTAGAAACCTGCTGGGAAGTAGCAGTGAAGTCTCTCAGCTTCTGGTAACTAATTAATCATGCAGCATACATCCCCAGGACACTCTCATCTTGTTAGGAAATACTTGGCTGATCAAAAGAGAACCTTACTATTGAAATCTTGCTGAGCTTTTACATATTTAGTTGACAGAACCATACTTTGAGATAACTAGACAAGCCATTCATCATTTTTCAGGCTGCAATCTTTGTTTGGTGCCGTTATGGATCACTAGCTTTGACAGCAACAGTGTTGACATAATTGCCATCTTGACTTTCAAAACATCTGGCTAATGTAATAAGATATCAAAGCAATTTTTTAATACAAAGAAAGCAAAGTTTACAATTTAGAAATAGCCATACAGCACAGAGCTTCTACCTTCATTAGAAATGATCTACACACCCATATCTGTGGTACTTTATTATAGAACTGTTTTAGGATGCTGTGGACAGACAGTGTCGTAGTGCAGGCTTTAACAGCAGAGGCGAAAGGAGGCAGTTTAAGCACGTTGTACAAATTTTTTCACAAAAAACAACACAAACATTCATCAAAATAAATGGGTGCTGTGTCTTTAAATATCCAACAGCTGTACACAAAAGGGCACAGGCAGATCAAGCTTATAAACAAGTGATAGATGCTGGGCAGGCAGGTAATCATCTCTGGGTGTTCTGGTGGTAGTTACCTGCTTTTTGTCTGGGGGGGAAATGGTAATACTTCCTTTTGGCTGCCATGCTGTGCTCCTTGCCCTGGGTTCATCAATCCATCAGTGCAGAGACTGCTCCTTTTATACACCTGTGGCTGGGCTTAATGGATTGCTAATTAATCAATTAAGTCACACCCACAGTCTGCAGGTGTATTTGGCAGGGATAGTATTCACCTTATCCCTGCCAAACTGTCTAATAGTCTAATCCTTTATTATATAACTGTTTTAAGATACATGTGTGTGTTTGCTGTGCACAGCACTGAATAGTCTAATCCTTTATTGAATGGCAGCTGCCACCCCTCAAGGACAAAGCTGAATTTAGAGAGACACTATAGACTGTATTGTCTTACCATTACATGGATCATTAGTCTTTGTTGAATCCATTTGAAAGGCGTGGATAATCTTAGCTCATCTGCTCCATTAAGAGCTATCTTTTGCTGTACAAATTAAACGATTCTTGACACTAACGTATTATTCAAGATCATTTTCTGCAGTTTCAAGTCAATGGCATTACATTATAATAAAAAACATGTCATGGAAATAATGTATGTGGTAAAGTGAATTCAGACAGAAATGTAACATTTCTAATGGAGCAATTAACTATCCCCACGATACCTTAGTAAAATGTACTAGTCAGTGCATGCTCAATTACTTTGTCACCCCAACCTTCATCAGGCAAGTTACTCAGTCTGTGAAGCATTTATGACTCAACTCCTTAATTATGAAAACGTGAACTGTGGTTTAGGATGTGGGTGCCATGTGATCAGAACTGAAGCTGTACCAGCCTGAAGATTAAAGCTGCTTTTTGGAGTAATACCGTTACAGCAAAAGGCATCAATACATTTTCTCTGTGTATGTAATCGCTTGCAGTGAACAAGTCCCCTTCCATCGGCAGAACAATTGTATCAGCTAGTCTATATAGCACCCAACCAGTGGCACTAGACTCCAATTGTCCCATTGAATTATCCACATGGATTGTTTATTTAAAAATACAAGCTTTCACCAGGACAGGGAAAATGCTGCTTTATGACAAGAAGGCTTTGATATGCATCACATTTTCAATGTAGGAACAATGAATTAAACATGCATTTGTGACATCTAAGTTCAGCTGTATGGTTCTGTGACACGTTGGGTTGTCATTTTCTTTGTTGAATTTATTTTGTTGAGTTTTCTTTTGTATTTATTATTCATGTATGTATTACTTTATTAAACAGTTATCTGTTGTTTGTTTGTTTTTTAATTAAATTCTACAGTTTCATTTCAGAGCTGGTGCTTCCGAATCCCAACAGTTCAGGTAGAAGTAATACAGTTAAAATAAAATGAAAACTCACTTATTCAGAAGAAATACTGAAGAGTATCAATCCCACATAATCCTCGTTAATCCAATGAGACGAAGCAGCAGACCCTGCACACACACCCTGCCCTGATGGCAACAGATTTGCAGTTTGCCACAAGGCACTGCTTGATTAAACAAATCTCTCAAATTATTTAATATTAATTGAAGTAAAATATGAATTGGCAGTGAATATGATTCCCAGAACAACCCACACATCACACTGGTGATATACTATATACTATACAGGAACACCTTCCTTTCATAACCCACACATCACACCGGTGATATACTATATACTATACAGGAACGCCTTCCTTTCATAACCCACACATCACACCGGTGATATACTATATACTATACAGGAACACCTTCCTTTCATAACCCACACATCACACCGGTGATATACTATATACTATACAGGAACGCCTTCCTTTCATAACCCACACATCACACCGGTGATATACTATATACTATACAGGAACACCTTCCTTTCATAACCCACACATCACACCGGTGATATACTATATACTATACAGGAACGCCTTCCTTTCATAACCCACACATCACACCGGTGATATACTATATACTATACAGGAACACCTTCCTTTCATAACCCACACATCACACCGGTGATATACTATATACTATACAGGAACACCTTCCTTTCATAACCCACACATCACACCGGTGATATACTATATACTATACAGGAACGCCTTCCTTTCATAACCCACACATCACACCGGTGATATACTATATACTATACAGGAACACCTTCCTTTCATAACCCACACATCACACCGGTGATATACTATATACTATACAGGAACGCCTTCCTTTCATAACCCACACATCACACCGGTGATATACTATATACTATACAGGAACACCTTCCTTTCATAACCCACACATCACACCGGTGCCCTGTATACTATACAGGAACACCTTCCTTTCCTGCTCACCCCCAAACATTAGAAATTCATTAGCAGTTTTCATTTGAAGTCAGTGGTGGAATTTTCAAACACCACAGACCCTTTTTGCAAAAATGGTTGCAAGATTTAAATGACTATGAAACATGCATCCTCCCATCTTTGAAGACCTAGTAGCAGCAGCAGCAGCAGTCCGGTTTTCATTTGTTCTGCAATTAATTTTGTTTTTGCAATGCTCAGAGAGAGGATAGGAATTGGGAGGGATGTGCACAATTGAAATGAGCTCCCCTTTGAGAGTGTGCATGTCAGCAATGCTGCAGATAATTGTGACAGTACATTGTGGTATGGCATACTGTAGCTAGGCAATGGCTTAGGCTGCTGGACTCTGCAGCTCTTTAATGCACAGCTCAGTGAGCAGCAAACAAAGCAGAATAAAGGGCGTGTGAGAGCTGTATCACTTTAAAATGTACTGCTTAACATTGCCGTATGCCACAGAGGCACAATCTGTGAGCCTGAGGCCAAGGACAGCTCACAGAAGACCTTCCACAGCAAGAGGAACTCTGCTCAACAAGGCTGTGATGGTCCACTTATCTGAAGCTATTAGTTCAGAAACATGCAGTTTTATTTGTGTTCATTTGTTATATTACCCTCTTTCATGTACCAGCCTAAACATTTGCGTGCTTTAGGAGAAATAGTTTATTTAGATAAAAGTCACATAGTGTATAACTGCAGTCTGTCCTTGTGCTGTATACATGGACGTTCTCTAATAACATAACAGCTTTATTTTTATATAGCGCCTTTCATAGTGGACCACCATCACAAAGCTCTTTACAGACGTATGTTGTGTACAGCATTATATGCAGAGTAGCTTACAATAGGACATTGATTTAACATCTCATCGGAAGGATGGAGCACAAGTGACTTGCTTAGGGTCACACAGTGAGTCAGTCAGTGGAAGAGGTGGGATTTAAATCGGTGACCTTCTGGTTACAAGCCCTGGACTTTAACCACTGGACCACACTGCCTCCTATAATAAAAAAAAACAATGACATTTACCTGTATTCATTAAAATGTTTCCCTTGAATGTATGCTGTGGTTTGTAGTTGTACTACTCTTCTCTGTTTTCTTAGAAATGATACATTCGTCTTGTATTTGAGCCCAATGGAAAGAGTGCATACATAGCCATGAGGTTCTGACATCATCTTCCTCTACGGAAGGAAAGAGCATGGTCATCTTCGTTATGCTGTAAATACAGAAATGGGGATGATGCCAGTGTCATTAATTATAATATATTATCAACTTGCAATTACACATCATACTTCATTTGCAATGCATCAGTATACAAGTTCATACTGATGTACTAGTTTGTTTTATTGGTTTAACATGCAGTGAATACTTTCTTACCTTTAGAAGAATCTGCAAACATCTTACGTATTGGGAGTTGTATTCAACAGCCTCTCCTCCTCATGTTAATGGCTAATGGCTAAGTTCCCAAAGTTCTCCACTTGGATAGTTGTTTTCATGTTCATGATATAACGATATAATGAACACAATTTACTAACGGGACAGAGTTCTCCAAGTGTGGCATAATTATTTTCCCATTATAACAAAATGGCTGAATCACATCATAGCTACTGGATTTTTTCATCAGCTTTCTTGACGAAGAAAAAAGGGATGATCTAAAACCTGAAAGAGTAGCTATCAATTTTTCTATTGTTTGTGGTTATATTCATGCATCCTATAATAATATCTGTTTATAACATTCATATACAGTATAGCAAATGAAGAGTCAATATCTGTAACAACATAAGTAATAGACTGAATGTACTGTAAGGCTGTTTCCAACGCATACCTTAACAACAGTGTATATCAGAGCCCCTCATCCTGCCACTCAGGACATTGTGATACTGCTCCACACTGACCCAGCTGCACATGCTGGAGCAGGGCTTAGTGCTTCCATTCCTCATGTGATACTTCTCCACACTAACCCAGCTGCACATGCTGGAGCAGGGCTTAGTGCTTCCATTCTTCAAGTGATACTGCTCCACACTGACCCAGCTGCACATAATGGAGCAGGGCTTAGTGCTTCCATTCTTCATGTGATACTGCTCCACACTGACCCAGCTGCACATGCTGGAGCAGAGCTTAGTGCTTCCATTCATCATGTGATACTGCTCCACACTGACCCAGCTGCACATGCTGGAGCAGGGCTTAGTGCTTCCATTCATCATGTGATACTGCTCCACACTGACCCAGCTGCACATGCTGGAGCAGGGCTTAGTGCTTCCATTCCTCATGTGATACTGCTCCACACTGACCCAGCTGCACATGCTGGAGCAGGGCTTTGTGCTTCTATTCTTGTCCACTAGCTTTTTTTACCTTGCTCTTACAGCAGTGTTCTGCCTCTGGGAGCTGGAGCTTGATCCCATGAAATCTGAGATAATAATACAGTTACCACCACTGATTGAATTGTGTTGGACACATGGAGCGCTTTAATGAGTGCCATAGACTCTCTCATTTACTCTCTATGAAGTTATAAGAGAATTGGACAGAGTTTCAGCTGAATTTGCAGTTGCCACACACATGGTTTACTCGGGAGTTTTCATTTTATGAAAGCTTAAGGAACTTTTCTTTTCTGAATGCTGGAAGTCTGCGCGCATCTTAAATCAGTGGTGACAGCATAAATGGGCAGAAAAAGTAAAACGAGACAAGCAAAGCAGCCCAGCATATATACTATGCAGAGAAAAGTTTTTGCAGTTTATTAACTTTAACAACTAGCTTGCTGACATGTTGACTCATACTGTTTTTGTCAAGCGCAATTAAACAATTGATCAATGTGTCATATATACTATTGACTTTAAAAATGCCTAATGAAATTTAAAACGCCCGAACACTTAACAAAAGTGATACTGTCTCTGCTCCACATAGCTGTTGTAGCCCAAATCAGGGGCTTTTATAAACTGAGAAAATGCTAAATGCTATTATTTGGAGATGAGTTAAAAATGGCACTTAAGTAGAGAAATAAAAGTGTAAAGGCAAGGAAGACTCCATTGCAGGAGATTTCCAATGTCAGAGAAGACCCTGAAATGCCACAGAGCTCTTCTCCACTGTTACACTTTCATCCCTTAGCTAGCATGCAGCAGTGTCTTGTTGTGCAGAAGCTCTCTCAGAAAGCACCAGAGAAAATCATTAAAACTATGGAAGTTGCTTTCACTGACACACAACAGATTCGAGAAAAAAAAACAAAAAAACATTCTTCTTAATAAAACAATATCAATGTGCATATTAAATTGCATGGCCATAAACATTTTGACATGCTAATGGATCATGTAATAAAAGTACTGCACAAGTACTGCAGAAACTCAAATGTCCTTTAGAATCCACACTGTACAGGGGATTGCAAGTGAATATGTTTCTCTTGATCTTAGTTATGAAGTTATTCAGCATATGATATTGAAATACATGCTAGGATCATGCAAGGAATAGGCCTTTCCTAATTAATAAGACTTGACACTATATTCATCAATAAATGTCTCATTGCATTATTTTTTGTGGTGAAACTGGATTAGAAACGCAAGCCAAAATTATTCATGGAAGGTGAAATATGCAAAGTATAGATTAATTGAGGCTGAAAAGTTATTAGTTACAAGCAAGCTCTGAAATGCTATGGGTCTTAAATACTGAATGCAATGTTTGATTGACAACTCACCAGTCCCTTTGTTTTTATGAGACTGCATTGTTCTGTGTAGGTGCAATACTGCTAGATTGTTAAACTTAGACCTCTAATTATGTTGAGTCAGTGCCAGAGATCTGATCTGACTTCTAAATAGTAAGGTAAGGGGAAAAAAGTATTTATAGTTTTGAAATGAATAGGGAATAAACTTAACATGGGTGATAAGGGTTTTAAACGGAATGCATTGAGATTTACACGACTCTCTCATTAAACCTTGCTTTTGTACAGATACAGTAAATGGAGATGATAAACTCTTTAATTGAAATGAAGCACACATTTAAAATCAATGGAACAGCTTATCTGGCTAATACCCAGTGTTGTCAGTTCACCTTTAAAAGTTAGTGCTCATAAGAATCACATGTCAAGAGCTTAGGTTAAGAGTTCAGCTCCACTAATAGAATAAAAAGCATTAGCTTCTTGTTCCATCCCATGTGACTAAATAAATCATTCTAAAGAAGCCCAAGAGTCATTGACACTGAAATTATATGTAGCTGAAAATGAAGCAAAAAGTGATGATTTGAAGAGTGTTTACCAGAGATTACAGTTTACTTAAGCATTACCACAGATTGCAGTGTATTTAAGCATTAGCAGCCACTGCTGCCCAACAGGTTCAAATAGTGTTTACAGTAAAGATATGTCCTAATACCTTCTAGCCTTTAAAAACAACAAGGACAATGTAGTGAACTGCATAGAGGTGCATAACACATGCCTTTCCAGCAAAACCTTTGGGGATTTGCGTATATCTGGCTAATCCATATACTCGGTGGCTTCTTACACGGACAGAAGTAATTAAGATGCCTTTTATTTTTGTTATTTAACACATCAGATTTATAAGAATGACTAGATAATTATTGTATGCTAATAGACATTTAACTAGATGCAACTGGTCTACTCGTTGGGCAGCTCAACACTTATGAAATACCAATATTTCTTTAATGACAAATCAAGTGTTTTTAACCTTACAAATACCTGGAAAACACTACTGAGAACATCGGATCTAGAGTAAATGCATATATCTGAACTCTTTGTTTTTGGCATAAAGACCTGAGAATTTCGTTCATTGTTGATTGGTGCTGTATCATTACTTTGTTCTTTAATTTTTGTATTTCCTTGTTTATCACAACACTGAGGGTAATCCCAGGCTCCACTTTTAAATCTTAATACTTCAGTTCTACAGCATGTAAAAAGCTCTTGTTGATGTGGAATTTATTTCTGAACCAAAATATAATCGTCCTCGTTTCATTTACAAGAGGGATACAGCAGATTGAGTCATGCATCATATTCATTATGGGAGTGAGATGCAAAGACTGCTGTCACGGTGCATATGGAAATGTGGCATTGAACATCTGCATATAATTTAGGTAATCAAAACAGTCACAAGGGTAACCTTAGCAGCAGAGCAATTTAGCAGTAGAGCATTAACATTTCCCATCATCCTCCTGCTCAAATATGTAACTGAGATGGATTTACCAGTGAGCAGGGGGATGATGGTAAATGTAGTTCTGAGAGGTCCAAGTGGGTACATGGAAAGCCATCTTGAGGCAGGGAATGCCATTTAAAAGGTAAAAAAAATGTAAAACCAAAAAAACAGTACACACACCTTACATAAACAGTTGTAGCAACACATGGAAAATGTAAAACAATAAAATAAAAAGGTTCTTATGTACCCTTTAAATTTGTTAATTGTTTTAACCCCAGAAACACAACTGTGCAAAACTCCCCCACACACACTTTTAGTTGTCTGATCATTCCAGTGAGAGAACATTGTTTTGCATCCAGACTTGCTTCTTCATGACTTACAGAACATTAATAGTGACTGGTTGTCTCCCCTGATGTGCCTCTGCTTAGATCACTAAGGTATACAAGGTAACTAAACAATATTCTCTTTCATTATCACAGAATAACTGACAGGAACAATCCTGAGAGTGTAAGGGCTAATTAATCAGCCTTAAACTCTGGATGAACATTTTTTTTTTAATCTAAACTTTGCATTATGTTGTCTCCGCACAGGCCTTAACACAATAGAGAGGCACAAATGCCATTAATCTATTAAAACTAGCTGCAACCTTGCAGTTTTAATGTGTTTATTTTAATATTATATATATATATATATATATATATATATATATATATATATATATATATATATATATATATATATATATATATATATATATATATATATATATATAAGCTCAAAGAGCCAGCTGCCCAATGTTTCGATATGTTGTACATATCTTTCTCAAGGGAGCCTCTATTATTATTAAATTATCTACAGAATTATAAAATATGTAAACCCTGGACACAACATCTTTAAGTCGTTGTCAATCACGATAGTACAGATATGGCCACTGACCACATATTATATCTCTTACTATAAGGTACTATAAGGTACATGTCTATTCTCAGCCACAGTCTTTTGTGTATTGTAAAGTGATGAATGAGCAAAAGAGGTTTCCCTTGACCCTAAATGTCTTTGACAACTCAAACTATGACATGCATTCAAAAAAAAACATTGCAGTGTAATGAAACATTGATAAGCTTTATTGTTATTGTCGAGAGTTTCATGGCAAATGAAAGTTAAACTCTGAGAATGGCAAAGGCCCTGTTGGCGCGGTATTATCATTCCTGACATTTTAATGCACATGACTTTTCAGTTCTCCAGCTGAATTGCCAGAGGATTTTTTTATAAATCCAGCTGACATATGGAACCTGCTTCTTTCATGGCATCCTACAGTGCAGGTCTGCTATAACCTCCACAGCACGGGGCACCAGCATGTGGACAGGCGTTCTAGTGCAATGATAACTGGATATGGATATAATCAAAAGTGTACAGTAGTAAAAGCATAGCCAAGTGTGCAGAGTAAAAGCATGGCAGAGCCAGGGTCAGTGGTGCAAAGTATTTTGATTAATTTAGAATAATTTGTAGATTTTATTTTTCACTTTGACATTATGGACTTTTTTGTGTTGCTCAGTGGCAAAAACTCCTAATTAAATCAATTTTGATTCCATGTTGTAATACAATAAAATGTGGAAAAGTCCAAGGGGGGTGAATACTTTGACAGCTACTGTATATACCAGCTTTACAACCACGTTTCAAGCCTACATGCAGAAAATCGAAATGAAACAGTTAAACCCAGTGATGATAAAATAGCCCTGGCTTACCAAGGCTTCTGCAGCAGATAATACTAACTCTCTTTTTCTAGGTATAGACTATATTGTAAGTGTTGAACTGTTTCTAGGATTGATTTAATGTTTTAGAATGTTACTATTGCCACTGTTGCATTTGCAGTGACTTGTATTGATGTAGTATGCATGAACATTACTTTAGAATAGGGATGGATGGCCACATCTGGCTGTGGCCCCCATCTCTGTAATTCCTGGTTTTGGCGTAGCTGAGTTTTCTGAAAAGGACTGATACTGTTGAAATGTAAGGCCATGCGGATCTCTTCTGGACATGAGCCATACTTGGAATGTCATCAACAAGCTCCAAAGAAACATAAAAACATGAGATAAAGACACTTTTCAGAACTATGAAAGTCTATTAAAACACATTTATAACCAGAATTGTCATACTTAACATGTGCACTAATCATGTGCATTAGTACAATCTGTATAGATCTGCCCAAGAGCCTTGATTACATGAGTCTCTTTAACATTAGTAACTGCTACAAGCAGCTCTGATCTCTGCTGTCTGAACTCATTCATTCATGATGCACCAGGCAGTATCACACACCAGAATGCTAACCGTACTTCAAGGACACATCCTTTCAGCAAAGGGCACTGGGAACCCACAGAGCAGATAACACAGGGCATTTTGTACAGGTCTATTTAGACGTTTGCCCTTTAACAGGCTGTGGTGAATTGTAAATGATCCATGAATTAAGTAATGTCAAAGTCATTTAATGCATCATATTGTCATGTTCTGTGTAGGCTTTATAAGTTAAATAAAAACAGCTTAAGGCTTCTGCAAAGAAGATAAGGGAGAAAACTACCTACCAATAAAATAAAGAAAAAAGCCATATCTGGAAATTAAAGTTCTTACTTAGATCGTACCAAAAAACATATCAATAATAAGACATGTTTACTGACACTTCCTATCACGGGAATGGAACATGCATTTTTAAATTGCATCAAGACCTTTAGAAATCAGACCCTAAATGTGAACAATAAAGTTGTCTATGGGTGAGACACAGTTCATGAAAGTTTGATGACAGAAACTGGGAGTAAAGAGATTTGAAGTAACTGTTGCCTTAGGAAAAAAGAATCTGTCATCGGGCATGTCCTTCACACTGTATCAGGCAGTGATGATCACAGCTGGCACCAGCCTTTCCTTTTAAAGATTGTCTTTCCTTTCTCGAAAGCTGCAGCTTTCAAGACACGGTTTACACTTGAGCAGACACAACATTTAATGTAGTGAAAATCATCATTTTAAGCTACTACTTACCCCAGGTCATGCAGGATTAAAGCTAATATATTGAGCTGATGTGACAGCCCTGCTTGGTAAATCATGAACTACGACACAGAACAGCTTCCAGTAAGTCTGGGATTCATGAAGGTATCAGGCAATCAAGGTAGCTACCAGCTCTTCCCATTTTGTTCATTAGCAATGCTTCTTCAGAGCACTTCATTAGTATGCCTATATGACTAGACTGACCAATTAGATTAAATATAAAATGGGTGTGTTCATGAGTACGTCACCCGTTTTTTAGCTGGGTGGCTCGTTTTTTACATATAGATAGAGTTAGATAAATTTAAGATTCAGTTAGTTTATGTTCAGGAAATGAAGCCTCTGGCAGTGATTTGTATCTTAAACATAATTTTATCATCAGTGATAATAGGCTTGTGAGGACCTGCTGTGAAGATAATAAAGTTATTAGACTCTCAACTGACAACAACTTTCCTTTTTTATTGAATGCAATCTAATCAAAAGGTACTCCATAAATAATTATATTCCGTAATTAATAGATTTCAGTTATGTTGTATCCATCTTAAAGAGTAAGCAGTGGAGTTAGTCCCTGCGTGCTGCTACAACTGTTTAAAGTAACTTACCTGTAACTATCTTTTCACTGTTAACACCCTGACAACATTTTACACTGAAGTTTAAAGTGTGTTTCAAAGCTCTTTTCATAATGTCTGCTCTAGTGCATTGGGGTTTGAGATCTGTCCTCTAAATCACAGTAGGAAGACAATGTTAAAACCTTTAAGCATCTTACTGTCAAGTAAGTGGATTCTGGCTGTATTCAGATCTGGTGCATTGTGAAGGGCAGCCTGGTTGTGGTCTGGATGAATTCAGAGTGGGTGCAGATGTGAAGGGCAGCCAGACTGGTTGTGGTCTGGCTGGATTCAAAGAGGGTGCAGATGTGAAGGGCAGCCAGACTGGTTGTGGTCTGGCTGCATTCAGAGCAGGTGCAGATGTGAAGGGCAGCCAGCCTGGCTGTGGTCTGGCTGGATTCAGAGAGGGTGCAGATGTGAAGGGCAACCAGTCTGATTGTGGTCTGGCTGGATTCAGAGCGAGCGCAGATGTGAAGGGCAGCCAGCCTGGCTGTGGTCTGGCTGGATTCAGAGAGGGTGCAGATGTGAAGGGCAACCAGTCTGATTGTGGTCTGGCTGGATTCAGAGCGAGCGCAGATGTGAAGGGCAGCCAGCCTGGTTGTGGTCTGGCTGAATTCAGAGAGGGTGCAGATGTGAAGGGCAACCAGTCTGGTTGTGGTCTGGCTGGATTCAGAGCAGGTGCAGATGTGAAGGGCAGCCAGCCTGGTTGTGGTCTGGCTGAATTCAGAGAGGGTGCAGATGTGAAGGGCAGCCAGACTGGTTGTGGTCTGGCTGGATTCAGAGCAGGTGCAGATGTGAAGGGCAGCCAGCCTGGTTGTGGTCTGGCTGGATTCAGATCTGGTGCAGATGTGAAGGGCAGCCAGCCTGATTGTGGTCTGGCTGAATTCAGAGCGGGTGCAGATGTGAAGGGCAGCCAGCGTGATTGTGTTCTGGCTGAATTCAAAGTGGGTGCATATGTGAGGGGCAGCCAGCCTGGTTGCCACTGTTGGGTTTTTGTAACTGGAGTCTGTAATTAAAAAAATGCTAATATAAACTCCCTTAACAAAACTAACAGTACCCTGCCATACTATACCTCTGCATTACAACTGTCTGAAACTGTAACATTGCTTTTGATGTAATTAGATTGGCCGTTAATATTTTCCTACCAATTAAATAACACTGGGGAAATACAGCTGAACCCATTGCTTTTTCTTCTGCATGTCTCTCCAAGTTTTAATGAGACCTTTCACGTTGTCGCATTTAGCATAACAGAAACAAACTGATGAATACGCATCTCATTGCACATTCTGCTGCTGTGTTTTGCTGTCAATGGAACAAGGGGTCTTAGTACACTGTCTGTGGTACATGAAGTTCATATATTTCTCATCTTATTGTCACTGGTTAAAAGAACAGTTTCAGACAAAGCATGAACATGACAAAAACAAGTAACTCAAAACCGCATTAAGTGCAAAGCAACATGCAGTCTTATCAAGAGATTTCTCTAACTTGCAGCCAAATCCAAAACCCCTTCATTGTCCAATATTGAAACAACAGTACCTTATCAAATAAATGATTAAACACTCAGTGAACACATTTCAGTGAAATGATGCAGGCATCCATAACTTCAAACATTCATTCAGAATTGTACATTACAAGTATAACGGACAAATGTTCTACTAGTGAAATTATGATAAGCAAACATTTATACAGGAAGAAATGAAACATATGTACAGATATTTAGAGAAAGAAAGATCGCCAGTGTCCAAACCCAATTTCTATATCTTTCTTTTTTTTTTTTGCCTAGCTTTACTTTTAAATAAATAATATTCCTGAGACAATCTTTGTTATTCATTATGTAATTACACATGGAAAAAAAAGATAGAAATTTAGTTAATTTGATGTGACCATACAGCAGTACAACTGGGCCTGAACACCTGCCTGCAGTTTTGCTGCTGTCTGATAACACAAGTGCTTATGTAGCTTCCCTGGGGACTGCAGTATGTGAGGATGCCCATGTACTGTGAGGAAATAATTCCCAATGACATCTACTGTAAGGGCAGTAGTGAGCTGGGTGTGAATGCACAGTGCAGAAATAACGGCATAAACACAGAACACATGCTCGCAGGACTCAGGACTTGCTCTGCCTTTTGTTCTAATGACGAGTGCTAGAATGAATAGTCTCAGTTCCAGAATAAATTGGGGCTAGTTTAGGGAATGTGTAACACCGCCCCCAGGCTGAGAATAAATGCCATTGTGTGCCACTAAACACACCTGTGTCTCTCCAACTAGAACCTACTCTGAACTTCTGTTGCTTTTGACTCAATTCATCAGTCGACTAGTCCTTATCACAGCTGTACCCATTTCAAGCACATGTTACTGAATGTTGAGAGATGGTTCTGTTCAGGAATATTGAAGTGCTTTAGAGTGGTGTTCGTGCTTCACCTGGTGCACCGCTGGGTGTAACAAATTAAATATAAAAACACCCCTTTATATGAAGTCCCTTTTGGCATTATTGATCCCTCATACAACTCTAATATTGTGAATTTATTTATGTGTATCTATACCCTAATTTACCTCAATTGCAGAAGACAACACTAAGCCTATAAGGGAAATGCAATCACTTTCTTCCTGCTATCTTTGGCTCTCCATACCTGTTTAATTTTATTAATATCATTTGAGCAGCATATGCCAGGCATTGTGGGAGGAATAGGATTGTTATCATTAGTATGCTGGAGGCTTAACCGGAGCATTTGTCATACTTGACAGAAATGTGCTGTGTGTTCTTCCAGCAGGCAGGGTTCCATTTATTACTAAAACGTGGTAAATTCAATGACAAACATTTAGTTTTAGAGTCTTTATCAATGTGCTCCATGCTTAGATGAGTTTTGATTCATGTTCTTCTATCGCTGGGTAATGTGGACTCCCCCTACCCCAGAGTGGTAAAGTGGGGTGGGTCTCATACTGGTCCCATTAGGTGGAACTTATGGTTGCAGATTTTGCACATACAGTTAGTGTGTAGCCAGCAGCCATGTTGCATACCAGAAGGACTGCTGGGAAATGTAGTTTTTGGGGTGATTGTCCAACTTGGATACATTGCAAGGGTGCATTTATTTATGAATGCTTGTCTTTTATACATATTGTAATATGTGCTGTGTGAAAATAATGTCTGCAATATTGTTTGTGAAATTAAGGTGAATTTGTATTTTTGGATAAGTGCAAATGGTTGAGACTGGGACATTATGAAGTGAGCAGGCTGATTATATTAAGAGTCATGTGTTTGTATTCGCAGGTTGCACAGATGTATGAATCAGGTCACTGTTAATCTATTCTCTAATAATCCACCCTGAACTCTTTTAAACATTACAGTCTCCCTATTAAACAATTATATCATCTTTAAAGTTTCAAAGTTTGGTTTATTAGAGCCTGCAAACCATCCATGTCAGCCATGCCAGGCTTCAACTTTAATGAACTTTTTATTATGGCAAGCTTTAAGATCAAACACTTCTGCACAATAAATTGCACTGAGCTTTATTTTTCCAAATGCGCAGCTAATGTAAAGAGATCATCAAACCTCTGCTGTGATCTTTAGTCAGTTTATGGAAGAAGATTCTATGTGTTCTAGCTGCCTCTCTCCCCCTGACCCCTGATGCACAAAGAATCCAATAACTTCATCCTGAAAAAAGAAAGAAGCCTGGGGAGGCAATCTTGTTTCTTGTAGCATTTGTGGAAAAGGCAATATCTCTACTATTATAGAAGTTATCTTTATATCTCATGTATTTACTTTTAATAATCACAACTTTAATCAAGACCAAAAAACAAAAACTTATTTTATATTATATATATATATATATATATATATATATATATATATATATATATATATATATATATATATATAAAATATATATATATAATATCTATAAAAATTAATATCAAAATAAATATGAAATAAAAACTTTTGGAAATAAAAGAAAATATCGAAGTATAATTCAGACTGCTTACCTGGGATAGGTGGACAAAATAATGTCCAATTACTATTATGTAATTACTGTCCCATTATGGGCAAATATTTGCATCTAATCTATTACTTTGATCCATGTTTCATTACCTTCCTTTGGCTTGTGTTTTGACTTATAAAAATATGTTTTCTTCTCTGTTTGACATCACTGAGATTCACAATGGTTGGTAGTTGGTTCTTTCCAGTTTTGAATGATTAGTTTTCTGCTGTTAAAATAATGCTATGGTTTGCTCATTGGTGGAAGGGTCGCATTTAACAGGGTTTAGGAAGCTTGCCCGCTGAAATACACTGTTCATGATATATTCTATTGGAACTCGTTTCCTGCTGTTAATATTCTTTGCAGTGTTTAGAACTTTGTTGTTTCTTTATGTCCCTCAAAGGACATTTTATTGATGAACTATCAAGTTCTGTAGCATTTTTATAGACTTTGTTTCTTTTGCTTTGGGGAAAATGTAGGGTGGGTGTTTGTGGGCATTTGGCTTTCACAAACATGTATCATAAAATCATTACCGGTTTGATTACAAGACTAGTAAAGGATTTAGACCAGACTTTACAGATCAAACACAGGCATCACATTTAGTAGGCTTTTGTTTCACTGAAAAATCGTTCTAAAAATGTAACGTAAAAGAACAATGTCCCCTCGATCAAAACTGCATAATATTTATATTTCCAATATTGCAAATGTAAATACATATATGGGTTGCTGTTCACACTTTAAAACTTGGGGGTTCAGTTTCAAGAAGGTAATCATTTATCTGAAATAAAGTGCTCACTTATGTGTTAGCTCATCAGATGTTATTCACTTGTTGAAAAGATTGTAATGTGACCGACTCCTCTACAATATCTTTGAAACTACTTAACTGTGCTTCTGAAACGAACAAAGGAGTGTTCATGAATGAATCAGACACAGTGGTTTGGGTTTTACTCATCTCTTAACAGGAGCCAGAGGGTTCTATTCAACTCTACATGTTACTCAGGTGTTTGCTGAGTATACTGTATACCACTGTGCTGTACTAAATGCTAATATGCAGGCTTTGTAGTGTTGACATTATAGTATGCATGAAATATTGGCCATAATATATGCTTTTTTATATTATATGATGGTAAATAGTATGAAAATAATAATGCAGGAGTGTTTGTTATTACAGTAGCCAGGAGAAGGAAGTATTAAACAAATATTGTGAGTAATTTAAATATTCCTACAAGCTAAAGGTCAGTGAAAGAAAAAGACCTGGCTGTGATTCTGTAAAGATAATGCTGTGCAGCCACAGTCAAACTGTAAATCGATAAAGGCTCTCTACTACCCTCTACTGGTGAAAGAAAGTATGGAGTTTACACTGAGGCAGTATCGTCACAATGAAATTTGACTTGCTTAAGTTGCCACAAGCAACTGGATGTGTGAAATAATATAGTTCCCATTGAATTCACATGCAGCAAATTCAATTCACAATGCATTCTTTACACATACTGCTACTCAAACAATGATTACAAATTCAATTCACATGGATAATGAGATATACTTTTCATAATGTAGGAAACAGTCCTAAAAGTTTCCTAGATCATATGGATAATGAGATATACTTTTCATAATGTAAGTAACAGTGTTAAACGTTTCCTAGAACCCAGTTTGGCCTAATAAGGTTTGGTTAAACAGTGCTAATTTGTAAAGTACAATATTTGTCATAGAGAGGCGGTCAATTCTGAAATGATGATGCACTCAGCTTTAATTGAAGCCACTGATCACATCAAATACTGAAGCAGTTAACAATGTTTTTTAATCTAATAGGGTTATTCCAGTAACAGTATTGGCAAGCTCGCTGAGTTTGGAGCCTGTGGCTCTAATGTCTTTACATATGACCCTGTGTACTTGCTGTTCATTATGTGACTATAGGGAATAGTGAAGTCTAGAGCGAAGTTATTCTTTCAGGGCACCGCTGCACTTCTATTAGTCAACAGGTACAGAGCAGGTAGAGGCTTTGGAGACCAAAGTCACTTCATATTATTCCTCTAGCCCAGATCACATTTCCTCTGACAGCAAAGTATTGCAAAAACACAGTTTTGTTGACTCTTAATTTAAAACAAGATATTCCTTCTGGGCATTTGCAATGCCATAAGCTTTGGCAGGCTGACATTCCACTGAATATATATTTCAGTTCTCCCAGAGATACATGTCAACTCAGTCGTCCATCAATCAGCTAAACAGTGCCCACATGGTCCTCCCAGAATCAGAAGAGATTGGGTTGATCTGTTTGACAGGGTCCGTGAGGGACTTCCTTGTAGATCTTGAAATAGTGACTGGTACAATAAAGGGCTCCCAGATGCTGTTCCCGTATTATAAAACAGCACATAGTGTAACATGTTTGTTTGTGCTTTTAGGACACATTAGCTACTGCAAAGCATCATAATGATGGATCAGTTACAGTCGTCATGAATTTATAAATATAAGGGTTGCAATCCAGCGCCATTGAAACAATACACTCCTGAATGAGGTCTCATAAGTTCAGTGGGAGTTGACCTGATACAACCTATTTAGCACAATCTGCTGCAAAGTTAGTTTCCTAGTGCACAAAGTAGCAATGTGTTATCTTAACAAAACTCTAAGTCATGTAACTTGCCAAATGGCACAAGACAGCATTCATAAAGAATTCATTATTTTGCTGAAGTACCATTAACTGCCCCTGGATTCTGTTTAAAGGATTGCTATCTGTAGTCTCCTTACACTCATAATTTGCTTAAGTGGAGCAAATTGCTTTACTCTCAGTAAAAATGTCATGAAACATGAGGTACATCAAAAGTGAAAAGAACATCCTTAATTCAAGAGATAAATGCCGAGAGCATTGCAGGGTTTGATCATTCCTTCATTAAAGCCTCTAAAACCCAATTTCTTCCATGTTGTGTGCTTGACCAAGCTCTTTCTGATTTAATGGTTGTACTGTATCCCCTGATAACCATATTCCTACTGGTGCAATGGAGTGGGAATCAAGTTTCAAGGATTTAATAAAACCTCAATCAATACAGAATTAGAAACCAATAGCATGGATGACATTTGGATAAGAGTATTATTAAAATGCATAAACCCTAGTAATGTTTTATTTTATTTCTCCTCATTACAATGGGAATAATGTTGTCTCTAGTGGACAAAGACCATCTGCACTGTGAATGGAGGTATTCAGGAGTGTGCCAGACTGTACAGTGAGATTGAAATTGCTTGAAATGTATTGCTGTGATCATAACACTGTGATAAGTGTAGTTTGTCATAGTGAAATCACAGTGGAGCATAGTGAGTCATGGTGTACGGTGAAGCATGATAATCATCATGACAAACTGTGATGAAGGAGTCCATAATGAACGGGGGGTATATTTTGTAGAATTCCTTGACCATATTATATACTGTATAGACTATGATAACTACTCATGTTTATGTGCATTCTACTGCATACTCCAACATTACAATGCAGAGTAACGTTTGGACTCATTTAGATCATTATTGCAGTTTTGGACCAACATCATGCAACATTGCATTAACACAGAAAATATCCCTTTGCTTTCAAGGTAAATAATATCTGTGTAAAGTATGTGACAGCTTTCAATTGAAGCTTTTAGTCAATGCTGCTGGATCCTCAGAGATAGTGCGGGTCAACAATACTTAAACAATGAATCAGAGTCATGCTCTAATTGGAACAATTATCAGCGGCTGACAACATTGCAAAAATGACATCTTCATTCTAGTCAATGCACTTCTTAATTGCATTCACACTCATTTAATAATGTGCTATTCCAACAATTAACTGTGAAAATGATTTGTAAATAATCAAATCATATGTAGAAATACAATAATCAAATAATAATGTATGCACCTTTCCCTACCAAATCAGATGTGGAAATGCAAAAATCAAATAATAATGTTTGCAGCTTTCCCGACCAAATCAGATGCAAGTGAGCATCGGTGCATTTTTATTTAATGATTTGTATTTTCATTAATCCTTTTTGCCAGTTTTAAGGTAATTGAATCATACTCTATATCCTTTATGAGTAAAGGAAATCTGTCTTCCTAAGGAGAAAAGCAATAGTGTTTTGTCATTCCACAGCCTCAACATGCATGTACAATTATCTGTATTTAGTTTTTTTGTACATATAATTTTCTGTGTATAAATGAAGCTTATTGATTCACCAATACATCTGTATTATAAACTTCACAGACCTGCTGAGCCAGTAAGTTTAAATAGCTCTTCATTCAGGGGAACACCTTACAAGACCGGTATGCACAGTCTTTACAAAGGACTAAAGGTATGATGCACAGACTGCAGATTGATTAGCAGAGATTTCGCCTCCAAGCTGTGCTCTGAAAGCTGGGCTACTAGATAACGGATGTGTCTAAGGGGCTCATGTCTGATTAGGCATTGCATGAGGAGTGTGTGCGGCATGCATATTACTTGAATTGAAAAATAGATTTTGCACTGGAAATATCACTGGGATAATATGATGCATACAGCAACACAGTAGACAACCTGAAGATACTGTAAACCATGGTTTTTGTATTTTTATACAATAAAAGGAATTGACACAAGTTACTTTAGTGGGGCCCTTTAACAATTAGTTATGAGTTGTTAACTCTAAGTGAAAAGACTTTATACTTTTAAACTGTAGTGATGGTTTGCAAATGAGATCCAGTTTTAAATCATATTTGTACTAGTTTAAGTGATGTCTGGTTTCTATGAAGATTCTGTACTGAGCTGCTATAGTGTAGGATATACCCAGTAGAATCCCTATAGAATGAAGTAGAGCAGTCCATTGCTGTGTTGTATAAATAGTAATTGTATACTTGTCAGTACTTCATTATGGGAAGGTGTAAAGAACAGTGTAAAGTCTTCTTTAGAACCTACTTTTGCTTCCCATTGCGGACCAAATACAATTTTCTAAAAACAGAAGTGCTTGTGGGTTATAAAGTTCTTCTTTCATCATATATTTTTACATTTTCCAGGACATAATAGCTTCATATTCCAATGATCAAAGCTACATTCATTCTTCTAGATTTACTGTCCTGTCATACACTGTATCTAATCAGAGAGATGATAACTTACTGGTTTTGATTTTAGCTGCTGTTCCCCTAGAATGGGAAATATCTCCCTGCAGTACTATGTGTTGGGGATTCAGAAACTGTGCTGTTTTTAAATCTTGTCTCAAGAGTGACCTGTTTGAATAAGCTTTTAAGTAGAACCGGATACTTGTAAAGCACTTTGAGGAGGCCTTGGAAATGATTGAGCTCCACCTCTAGCAATGATTTCAGTAGCCCCTCAAATGCTTGCGGGCTAGAAAAGAATTGTGTGTTGCAGTATGACAAATTTGCAAATTGAAGATGAAGCAGCATAGAAATGAGTTTTTCAACTCAATGATACCACATCCACTGCAGGAGAATACCAAACCAGGAAAGGATTGCAAATCGATTCTCATTTTAACATCAAGATGGACATTGAATCCTTGTGGATTAGTAGAATCACAGCATCCTGGTTTCCTTCGTGTCTTCAGGGGGTTTAAATTACCTGAGAGTTTTGTACTTTCTACTTTTCTGGGTTCTATCATTGTTCGTGACAGTGAAGATAGACAGTTCATATTGCCAGGAAAGTTTAACCTCAGTTTAGCTTGTGTGTTTGAAAGATGGCACCACCAGCAGCGCAGCGTTTCCTCTCATGTTCTGATTGGATGCTGGCTGAGTTCTTATCCAGAGGGAGGCATCTCGCTAATGTCATGTGACAGGAGCTGAATCTGAGGTGGATTGGCTTCAGGCTTGCTTGAGAACTGAGCAGAAGAAACCTGGAAGCTATACGTTTGTGTGAGAGTGATTGATGTGATGCAAGAGACACCAGCCTGGATTTGTCTGTCCCTTCATTCTACCAGTGAGGAGATCAGACAAGTGCTTGTGATGCTCAGAAAGCTGCTGTCAGTGTCCACATCAACATGCATTCCAAGAGAGAGCATTGATGTAGATAGAGCTGCATACGTATTGAAGAGCAGCTCAAGAGCTTATCTCCAATTGGTCTGGGCAGTATTACCATTACCCATTCAAAACCAATGAGTGATAATAATATAGTGTATATGTATATGTGTATGTGTGTGTGTTTGTGTATGTGTCTATATGTATATATATATATATATATATAACTCTGAATTGCCTTTTTAAGAAGTATTTTTCAGCAGGCGTTAAATAAACAACTTCATAGAAAATGTATAAATATTTTGATTTATTGTTTATACGTAATACATTTAATAAATTAATTATTTTTATGTGGCCCTGCAAATTGTGTTACAATATTCAGAGAAAAGATCAATAGAAAATGGAAAAGGAAATAACCCTACATTTACTTTGTTTTGTTTTGTTTGTTTTTGTACTTATCTCCTTGTCATCTAATTTTAGATCCTTTTCATATGTACAATATGAATTCTAATGAACTAAACGTATGTTTGTTTCCAGATCAACCAAAGTGGTGAAATAAGAGAGGACAGATCTTTGAAGGTAGCTAATAAATTGACTGGTGTCATGAATTTAACACTTAAAACCTGTCACTAGAGTAATAACCTTACATAACTAGAAATCAAGTGGCGAAGATGAAACTTGAGGGTGCATGTAGTGTATCGGAGGGGATATTCGTGTTCCTGAGTGGCTGAACTTTGATACCAGGATAAGTGCTTTACACAGCAATGTGCAGGAAGCTGAACATTGATACCAAGACCAGTGCTTTACACAGCAATGTGCAGGAGAGAGGCTGAACACTGATACTAGGACCAATGCTTTACACAGCAATGTGCAGGAGGCTGAACATTGATACCAGGACCAGTGCTTTACACAGCAATGGGCAGGAGAGAGGCTTAACACTGATACCAGGACCAGTGCTTTACACAGCAATGTGCAGGAGGCTGAATATTGATACCAGGACCAGTGCTTTACACAGCAATGTGCAGGAGAGAGGCTGAACATTGATACTAGGACCAGTGCTTTACACAGCAATGTGCAGGAGGCTGAACATTGATACCAGGACCAGTGCTTTACACAGCAATGTGCAGGAGAGAGGCTGAACATTGATATCAGGACCAGTGCTTTACACAGCAATGTGCAGGAGAGAGGCTGAACATTGATACCAGGACCAGTGATTTACACAGCAATGTGCAGGAGAGAGGTTGAACATTGATACCAGGACCAGTGCTTTACACAGCAATGTGCAGGAGAGGGTTGTCTCTGAGTCCACTTCACAGTTCTTTTTCTTCTATTGTATTGTACTGGATTCTGGTTTAATAAGGTACACTGGTACTTTTTGTTTTAAGGTTTGATATGAAAATTTAAAACGAACTTTGGAGATTTAGCCGTGGTTCAGTTTTTGCTCGAGGCAAATTTGAATGTTTGAAGGGTTTGTTTGTATGTCTTAAAATTTGGGGTACAATTTTAAAATGTTAGCATCTGGGATTTGTAATAGCTATGTGTTTCTAGCAGGGCTGTGACTTGCCTCGCACACAATACACAATACAATAGAGGTAGATAATACACTCTATAGTATGTATGTTTGTAACAATCATATTGTCAAACCGGTGCACACATTTGGCCATAGGACAATTTTACCATAAAAGGTTGTATTAAATCAGGCTCTCATAATAAAGGTTGAGAACACCCACACATATTTTTCAGTTTCATGATTATTTTCCTTTAGACATACAATAGGGGAATGCACACTCTATTCTTGAGAAGAGAGAGAACATTCCTTTCAACTTGAAGAAACGTTGAGAGAAGGCTGCAGAGACCTTGGCTGTGCAGAATGTAACACATGACACAGCTACAAGAAAGGGAGCTTTTCAATAATGATGAATCATAAACCTGAGAAGCTGTTTTGAACAAAAAATCCTGCTGTGCTGCCTGACAGTAACAGAACCAGAGGAACAACAGAAAGGAAAATAAATGCATTGTCTATATTCATATTGTTTTAAATACTGATCTATACCCACATCAACATGTTTCTTCATTTTCTTAACAATGTGTTTGATGGCTATTTAGCTGCTACACAAGCAGAGGTGCCGGGCTATGCATTTTGTATGACCTTGTTAATATGTTATGTGCAATTAATGAATTCAAACAGCCAGGAGAATCAAAGCATGCCTTCCAGAACGGATAAAGAAAGAACTGCAGAGCAGGCCCGGGGAACCCTCTGCTGATATTTCAAAGGAGTTTAAAAATGACTTCAACATTCACTGAAGGTGCTGACACACAACATGGTGCTGTCTCGCCATGCATCCACCACACTGAATAAAGTATCAGCATACATTGTGCACAGTGATTTTGTGAGTGGCTTAGATATATGTTTCTTATTGTACACTGAGAAAGGGAGTTGTACTGGCCAGCGCTAAAGCATAACAATATAAATTACAAATACTGCACAATAAGACTACAGTAAAACACAACCCTGCTGTGTTCACAGAAGCCCTTTTATATCTGTGACAGGGCCCTGCCGCACCTGGATAAAGAGCTCTTTCTCCTGACAGACTGCTGTTGCGTTCTGTACAGACTACAAGGTGATGTGCATGCTGTGCATCAGAAATGCATTCCCATGCGCACGTTTGTCCTGCAGTGAAGATTTCCAGCAGTGTTCATTTTGTTCTTTCTTTATTTTATAAAAACCCAAAGCTTCTATAAGTTCAGTGAAAGGTTTAATTAACCACGTACAGCCAACAGTGTGGTGTGTTCATAAAAATACTTTTGTCCTTCCATCATCTACTGCTTTAGGAAATAGTCTGAAGCAATTTTACTTTAAAAAACTGCATTTATCCAATGAGAACATTATTAAACTGATATGTTTGCATGTTGGCTCCAAGCCTTCCCCGAACTGTCCAGCTCCACTGAAGTGAGAAAGCCACGTCTACAGACCTTGAGACACTTTCAGATGTAGCAATCAGCACCTCAGTGACAGTAATGAATGTGCACAAGTGTGCACTGCAGGAAATGCTGAGGAAACCAAGCAAAACAGGTGCAAAATGGTTGAACAGCAGGAAACATCTGATCTGAAGGAACACCCTGCGGAGTCAAATTAGACAGTCCTAATGAATCAATGTGGCTCAAAATAAGTGCAGAAAGCTATTAATAAAACCATGCTATGACTGTTATATCAGGAGAGTTACTCTGTATAGTCTGAAGACCTCTTTGTAATCTGTGAAGGCATCAGCAGGTCTGATTGGCCAGCAGTAGTTTCATGTGGCATGCTTACTTTATAACCACCCTACTTTTAAATACTGGAACATGGATCACTTACTGGAGTTTCAGTATCGGGAATTGTGAAGTTTGTGTGTTGAAATTAAATCACAAATTGATAGCAGACCACCAGAAAGAAACAATTGCTGTTCTTCCATATTTTAAATCTCCAAAATAAAATACAGATTACATAACATAATTTCTGGATATTTGTATCAATAGCATGTTCCAGGTCAAACAAATAATAAGGGATATATATTTGTATTCAACATTGAAACCCCAAAACTTCTTTACATCATTTTGGAATACTTCTAATCAGGAATAACGAGCCAGACAGTTGTATTATACCTCTGAGGTAGCACATGTTTGTCAGGGACAGAAATTAAAATTCTCTTCCACACTTCCATGGCTGTAGAATTTGCTTTGATCTTTGCTGGTCTGCTAATATGATTATCTTAAGGATCAATAAGATTTGTTCACATCTGATCCAGTGTCTAGGTGGAGGTTTACTTCATGATATATAATTAACTTTTCCTAATGACTTGCTACTACTGTTGAGTTTGTCTGCCAGACATTTCTAGAGGCTCTATAGCAACCACACTTCAATCAAAACACAAAGACATTGTGCAATACCAGCTCTAAGCCCTCATGCAGAATACGCATCTTCAACACTGGAACCACAATTCAAACAGAAATACAAAGACATTGTGTAATAGCAGCTGTAAGCCCTCCTGCAGAATACAAATCAAATTCAGCTGAATAATTATAACAATAAAAACATTGTGCAGCATGTCTTTATTCCTATATTAGTAAGGCAGTTCCTGCTGTGTCTTCAATGAGCATGTTTCTTATAGAGTTTGAACAGATTCAAAAACCATGCTTCCCAGGATCTTTAGTGACACCTCACATGGATGTCTGACATCCACCCCACTTTAAAGTTGTATTAGTGGTAAACTTAACCCCAGTGGATGGAGTTTTGCGATGACCACTGATCGCTGTTGGCCGGACTTCTCTTTTTGAAGTTTTCTTCTTTCAGGGTCACACAGCAATGTGTTTATTCCTCTAGCATATCAATCTGACCTTCCTACAAGAATGTCTGTAATTTGTCCATCAGACGCATTCTCCTAGCCCTGTTTAAAGATAAGATTTAAAAATGAATTTGATCTGGGCACATTAATCTACCTCTCTACTGCAGTATATCTGCATATCTGTCAGCCTGTCAATCTAGCTATCAGACACTTTCAGTGTGTTTTATTTCATCATCCATATCGAATGAGTCATTCTTATTCTGCCCGTGGCTCCTAAGCTGAGGCAGCTAATTATGCACAAATGTAAGATGTACAGTAAGTGGTTTTAGAATGTAGGCAACACATATTAAGAAAGTTGAGATCACCTATTATTCTGTAACAGATGCAATTCTCTTTTGACTTAACTTGAGTATGCACCATATGAGTTGTAGTTACCAGGTACATTGGCAGAATTTAGACTGCAATTGGGTGTCAAATACTGTAGCAATATACCAGTAGGGTTCAGAAATTACATTGTGTTTTTAAAAGAAGGCTCATAGCTTACCTAATTGCCTACCAATGTTGTTTGTATTAAATAACCACTTCACCACTGGTTTTGAAAACATGCTGGGAAAATATTCAAAGGAATATACAAAGTTAATATAAAAAAAATGTTCAAATAGTTGATTGAGTGGGTTGATCCATTCTGGCACCGTTAGTTGATTCAGTGGGTTGATCTATTCTAGCACAGACCCCCTATGAATTAATGAACTATACAAGTTCCTGCTGATGCTGGCAGATTAGTCTTGGCAGGCCTGTGTTTTATGAATTAGTGTTTTAGCAGACAAGGACAACCCAGCAGGGCCCATCAGCTTCAGGGCCCCCTGCAGCCCAGGGACCACAAGCAGCTGCTCCTCCACTCTGTGCCAGCTATGCCTTGGAAATACAGATTAACACACTCAAGAACCTGGGAGCCAAAGCAATTCATTTACCTAATAAAAACCAAATTCAACAAATCTTAAGCTTTCTGATAGATGGAAAACAGTTATGTACTTGCAACCCAGCTGTGTTTAGGATTAGGGTTAAATTATATCCTTTACAGTGTTTACCCAACCCCCTGTAACTTTATCCCAAACTTAGTTACAAGCAGCTGCACTGTGTCTATTCTATCATGTCTAAATGTTATTCTGCTACAACAGACACTAGTGAAAGTGTGGGTGCTTCAAGAGCATTTAGTTCAGGGCAAGTCAATAACCAGTATTTGGATTGCTACTGGGAATTATGCAATGCCAACAGCACCTCCTGCCCTTTCAAATCAGTGTCTGGGATTAGTCACATGTGCCTGCAGTGGGTGGCTTGACATTTGCTATATTTGCCTTTGGAGTGTCATTTGCATTCATAATGGTAGAGAGTGTCATTAGATTGTGGTTTCCTTTGATAGCGTCATGAATGAATTGAAGTATGTGATAAGAAATTGGATATTAGAAATTAGATGGTTTTTAATACTCTTTATTACACTTGCAACAGGTTCTTCTAATGTGTTGATCTGAATCAGCCTATGGTACCCAAGCTCTTTCAGCCTTCACTCTGAATCAGCCTATGGTACCCAAGCTCTTTCAGCCTTCACTTTGAATCAGCCTATGGTACCCAAGCTCTTTCCTTCCCTTCAGTATTGGGTGCCAACTCCACAAAGTGGCACCATTTTCATCATCTCTGCTGCAGACAACGTCACTCATCTTCTTTCTGAATATTTGAGTATGTCAACACATTTGGTGTGCAGTGAAAATGATTATATGAACATGATGGATAACAGATGATAAATGACACATCAAATCCGGTGTGCACTGGCCTTTAGGCTAAACGGTGATCTTTCAACTTTATACAGTATTCTTAACTGCACAGGGCTGACATGACTTTCATGTTAATATTAAATCTTCTGATGTATCATAAAACTTGTTGTAGAAGTCTCTATTCCTAACTATATCTATAAAATATATAATGGGCTTGGTTGTCAGGATTTCAAGTTTTTACTCCAAACCATCCCAGATGAAAACAGGTGTAGGTCCTTGCATGTAGCGTATGGCGAAACATTTCTGAATATCTAGTACATGTAGACAGTAACGTAATGTAATTTGTACAGTTTGTATAGTTTCTTTGCCTATCCTATCTACCGTCTTGTTGTTCTGCTATTTTCCTCTGGTTTCGCAGCAGTTCCTTTAAACAGAATATGTCTGCTGTTATTCCAGCCTGGGCTGTTTATGTTCTAGTGGTCCTGATATAACTGCACAATTGGATGTAATCATTTCCCAGACTCAATTACTTATTCATAATCAAAGGTCGCTGTACAATTGCTTACACCTGTGTCAGACGGTGCCTCCATTTATAATTTACTTTATCTAAAGATCAGATTTGCACCATGAATTTCCTAAAGGTCACCCTCTGAGTTTTAATGTGAAACAGCAGTGTGTACATATATATTGAAACCCTACAGCAATGAAAAAAGAAGAAAGACACTATCCATATACTGCAAAGTGTGGGATGTGGTCAATGGAATGCCACACTTGTGCTGGCATAGTACAACGTGTACAGTGGACGTGTACAAGGCTCCTTGGCATTGTTCTGTATTAGTGACATTAAAGTTAGATTTGACAGCTTGTTTATATATAATCCTCCTCACTGATGGAAATTGGGTTTCAATGTAATGTGTTTAATTGAACAGCTATTGCCCTTACTGTTTGAAATGTATTTAAGGTGAATGTAGGATTGTTTAATTGAAGGCAATGGGTTTATCATTGCATCCTGGGCCAGTACTCTTTTCTTAGTGTACCTGTTGGTTTCAATCCCCTGTGTATTGAATGATGCTGATAAATGAGAACAGGCAGAGTCCTTTATAACAGCCTGTTTCTCCTTTTCCCTGAACCCTGACATGTTTGATGTCCCCTCTTTAGGACTGCAGTCTTTCTATATGAGATGCTTGCTGTGAATGGGGCTTTATATCCAGCACTAAGAAAAGCCTGTTTTAATGACTTTCATAAGATTGGTGACTCTGCATTTCACAGAAAGGCACCAATTTATTTTACTGAATAGGTTTCATTCTTCCCCAGAACAAGATCTGCTCTTTGAATGAGTACCTTCATTATTAAATGACTACAATTGCTGAACTTTATTGTCCATTCTGTTTACTCCACTGCTCAGAAATGAACAAACAGACCAATTTCTCTAATTTCTCTGCTCCACTGCTTTTCATTGATGAGGTTATTAGTTTTTATTTCCGCTGAATACACAAAGTGCACACCACACTTCACTTGCAGAAGATGGCAGTAATGAGGGCATATGTATTATAGCACTTCTGGTTCTGCACAAGGCTGGGATTTTAAAGACTTTTTAATCAACTGTGTACATTCTATACAGATAGTTCAGTTACACCTTAAATTCATTGCCTATATTTGTATTCATGGATCATTTCACTTGAGTACAGAATACAGCAATGGGACAAATTGACTATTATTTGAACCAAAATGTCAACAAGACAATATACACTTTTCACAGATGCACCTAATTGTGTGACACGAATGAATCCTGCATTCTGTATTTTTAGTAAACTGGTGTCAAAAGCAGAGAAAAGTCCCTGAGTGTGAGCTCCAGAACCCCACAAAGATCACAAAGGTACTCTGGGGTTTGTTTTGATGCTGTTGTCATTGCTGTTTTAAATACAAATCCATTGCTGTGTATTGGCAGTCATGTTTTATTACTTTGAACAGTTGGAACGGAACCACAAGTACACTGATGTGACCTTGTCTTCAGAGAAACAAAGTGAAATGTGAAAAATCAAACACTCGGACAGAAAATTAATGCATGCTTCATGCAGTGTATCACTTCAGTTGTCCCAGGTCTGTTATGATCATACAGTTCAAATATTCTACAAAGAAACATGTTAACAAGTTAAAACATACCCTTTCAGGTAAGCACCCTGCCAGGTCCTTTCTTATGCAATTTAAATATAAACCTCTTCACTGACAAAGGTTTCTCTTCAAAGTGATAATGAGCACTATCCAGAGCAAGGCAGGTACATTTTTCTTGGATACAAAACAACATCTTGGATGACAAATGTACCAGAAATCAGCTGTGAAGTGATCTGTGTGAAGTGGGAATGGGTGAAGCTGTCTGTGTGACGTGGGAATGGGTGAAGCTGTCCGTGTGAAGCGGGAATGGGTGAAGCAGTCTGTGTGAAGTGGGAATGGGTGAAGCGGTCCGTGTGAAGTGATCTGTGTGAAGTGGGAATGGGTGAAGCGATCCGTGTGAAGCAGTCTGTGTGAAGTGGGAATGGATGAAGCTGTCTGTGTGAAGTGGGAATGGGTGAAGCGGTCTGTGTGAAGCAGTCTGTGTGAAGTGGGAATGGGTGAAGCTGTCTGTGTGAAGCAGTCTGTGTAAAGTGGGAATGGGTGAAGCTGTCTGTGTGAAGTGGGAATGGATGAGACAGCAGATGCAGGAGGAGTGAAATCTGAATGCTAACAATACTAGCCACTGAATGCAAGTGGAAAACAGGCTTATTGACCAGAGTAATGCACATCTGTTGGAAACATTAGGTCATTCATACAGTTTGTTAACTAGTATATATTTCTGTGCTGACTGCTTATTAAAAAATGCACTGGAACTATATTGCTTCTGTAAAGATAATAAACAATTTACTGCAAAATATTAATGGGTAAATATTTAAGAAAATCAATGGACTGGATTTCTCCACAATTAAATTAGGCCAGCAAACCATCAAATCCCATCTAGATGAAACTAATAAAACTGTAAAAGGTATGAAAGGAAAATATACAGTTTTTTTGTTTGTTTGCTTTTTGGCCTTAAGCCTTGATAAATCAATCCAATCAAGCAGCATTTGCTGCATCTTTTCTAAACTATGTTCTTGGGTTACCTTCCTTCTGGATGTGGGGCCCAAGCATTGGCTGGGACAGACAGACAGACACATCTGTACTTGAAGGTACCTGGTGCTCCTTGAAGGGACTGGTGCACAGGGACAGACACATCTGTACTCTGAAGTACATTCTGTAGTAATTTTTTATCATTTATTGCAACATTTTCTTGTTGTCAAAGATGTCAATCCATATGTCACTTTGATACACTGGTTTTGCTGGTTGGTTTGCACAGCATTTTGGGCAAAGACATTTCTGTTTTATTAATTAAAGGTTTATTACTTAAGGCTGTAAATATCTGTAGTTTAGTTTATACAGTTAACTAGTTTATACAGATGTAAATGTGCAAAATTATATTTTACTTAAAGTATTACCAATAAAATATACTTGGTGCATTCCTGTAGTCTTCTGCTTTTATTCTCTAGGACAGTGGTTGCCTAGATCGGTCCTGGGCAGCCACTGTGTCTGCTGGTATTCATTCCAACCGAGCTCTCAATTAACAGTGGGTCCTCAGGACTGGTTTGGGAACCACTTCTCTAGGATATGGACAGCAGCTTCAAAGGAATCTTTTTTTATTTGTTTTATATTTTATTTTTGCTCCCACTGGTCCCGTTGTGTTAAACAGTCTTTGCAATGGAATGTATTTATTTCCATTCCCTGCACTTAGGTACAGTATGTCCACCCCTTGCCCAAACCTTCCTATTGGCAGGCTGTGTGTGCTGACAGCCAGACCTTGCTTTATTAGAGAGCTCTTACGAGTCCTGGCAGGCGTTTAACATTGTTCTTGGGCTGGCAGACTTCACTGCATGGCACAGCACTGACAATGGACCCTGTCTGACCCCATGGCATGCTTTCCTTAACCCCCTGGGTAAGAGCCAACACACTTCTTCAAAGCAGCCAGCAGCTGGAGATGCACCTCACCTCTCCCCTGTCTTTGAATGGATTCACTTTTCTTTTAAAACGGTATATCAAAAGCAAATGAATTGTTCAGGGAAACTTGTGCAGGTGTAAAAAAATGCATTATGAATAGAAATAAGATCATTGTTTAATCAAGGGTCAAGTTATATACTACCACAAAGTATACATTGGACTAGATTCTCAAAGCTATTTACAATTCCAAAATAAATAAATAAAGCACAAGCTGTCACTGTTAACAAGCCATAAAGAAAAGGTTTGAGTTGTTTGTGTTGATGTTGGGTGTGTGTTTTATTGAGTGTGAACCACAGCTTGTAGGAAAGAGCTTTGAGGAAGTTGCCCACTAGGTACTAATGTAGCCATAAGTATTATTAGGTACTTGCCACTTTAACATTTCTGGACTGGCATTGTAACTAATAGATATGTAATCTGAATAACACCCTGTCATTGTTTATACGCTGTGCAGTCTTTCCGTTCCTGTGGTTACTTGGTGTCATATGTTCTGCTGCTGTGTGTTTTTGGACAGCATACCAAAACTTCCAGCTTTTATTTATTTTGTTTTTTAGTCACCTTAAAAAATAAAGTCAAAACTTTCATGGAGGGCACTAGGGCTAGTTTAATTTTTGCCAAGCCCCACTACTGCAGTGCCTCACCAGGCAGGTATGAACAAGAACCAAGTTCTTTCAGGGTGTCAGTCCTCTCTGGAGAGTCTGATAATTAAAATAAGGTATTTAGACATACAAACCTATTTACAAAAGTACATCTGGGGTAACCTAGTTTTAAAATTGAAAAAGAAAAGTGTATTTCAATCCTACTGCCTTCACAGATTCAGATGAACTAAAGCACACTGATCAACTCTTAATTATATTTTCATGATACCAACTGTATGATTAGCTACATTGTAACTACTGTGTGTAATGATGGTGTCTGCCAAAGCTGTAATGAAGTAGAATATTATATTATTTGTGGTGAACAGTATTATAATCATACCATACTGAAATCAGTATCTGAACAATATATTAACGGATGTTATCTTATATTGATAATCTTTATAAGATGACTGACGGGTCTTTGAGTAGCAATATATCCTTTTCTTTTGAAGTATTCAAACACTGAAGCTGTTCTTGCTGTATAAGGCTTATTATGAAGATGCAAGTGCCAGGAATAGTACAGTGTTGTCTTTATATATTGCATGTTCAGTGTTCCAGCATTCTTGTGACTCCTACATCCCCCTCTGCTGGATGGAACACTGCATGACAAATATGATACTAATAAAACACCATGCTGTAGTGTAGGGGGAAGCCCCATAGATTCCAATGCCATTCCATGCATGATCAGGTTAAGAATCATGTTTCCATAGATGTGGGGAGGTGTGGGAAAGAGAGTCTAGTCAAGTCAATCAATTGTGTGCATTACGATATGCTCCTGTTTTATTTAAATGTTTAGTATTGTAATACTGTAATGTACAGATATATTCTCATTACACATTTCAAAGGACAGAGGTGTGTTTTTTTTTTGTTTTGTTTTTCTCAGTACCTGTAGTTCTCTATCCTAAGCTTGTTAAGATTTATACATATTTGAGGCAGGTGTCACATTCCTGTCTTTGAGACAGATATAATATTGCTGGAGAGTGAAGTCGATTATACCATTCTGTATATTGAGAGGTTACAGGCATGTTTGCAGTAGAATGCTCCATCAATGCAGCTGCCTCAAGCACCCAGACTCACAGACAGGGTTAATGAGTTTTTTTTACTAATGGTTGGAAGACTGTAAAAGTCCAGTTTTCAATGGTGCAATTTGATCACATTGCATGTTAGTAAAACCCCAAGCTGACAAAAGCAAGTCACAATAACTGTAGAAAAGCCCTGTAAAAAGTGCAAATGCATTCCAAATGTACACAGGAAAGGCTGGAGGGAGATACATTCTGTAGGTGATACCTGACATTGAGAGTCCAGAATAAAATTAGATGCATTTTGACTTAACTTTGATTTTCTTGTTTTCTACAACTGTAGATTTTTTTTCTTTAATGGATACGGCAACCGAAGAAAATAACTTGGCACTTTCCAGCCTTGTTAATTTTGTTGTTTTCCTACATAGCCTAACTGAACCCCCATAGTTCAACCCCCAGAGCAAATATAGGACTGTACACAACTCATTATCCCAGTGAAGACTAATACACACAAACAACTCGTTATACCAGTGTAGAGTAATACACACAAAAACTCGCTATCCCAGTGTAGACTAATACACACAAAAACTCGCTATCCCAGTGTAGACTAATATACACAAACTACTCATTATCCCAGTGTAGACTAATATACACAAACAACTTGTTATACCAGTGTAGACTAATATACACAAACAACTCGCTATCCCAGTGTAGACTAATACAAAGAAAGCACCATCATTCTTTCTGAACAATGTACTTTCTTGAGCTGGCAGATGTAAAATTTTATAAGTAAAGGGCCCCCTGGAGCTGTCTAAATGATGGCTTCGTTTAGAAGCCTCTTACTCAAGGGAGCTCTGCACAGCCCTGATTGGGTCTCCAGTGAAGAATAATACATTCTGTCTGTTGCTATAGGAACGTTGCTTTTTAAACACCAGCACTGATGTGATTCGGTCATAGTGTAACATATGTGTCTGGTACTTTTTTCCTTTTTAAGGTGCAATGAAGGCGTCAATTACTTTAAATGTAATTTTAGTCAGAGATTGTTTATATAGAAACACATAATAACCTGCAGTAACCTAAAGCAACACTAACTCCTGAATAAAAAAAAAAGTGTGCCAACATTCTCCAAACAGAACATGTGTGCCAACATCCTCCAAACAGAACAGGTATGCTGCAGGTAATGGACACTGCAGAGGGTATTAATGCTGTTCTAAAACAAACACATGAACTGGACTGTGAAGTCTTGAAGTGCTGTGTAATTACTATGTAACTGCATCTGCATTTATAGTGTAGATAAGCAATACAGACCAGACGTCTCCTGTAAACAGCGTTTAGTCTGGCTCAAGTCTCCCATGTCAGCTGTAATTTGTCTTTGTCCTGTATGGACAGATGGCTGATTTACTCTGCTGCTGTGAATTTAAATGTTTTATTACTTGGCTTGTATATTACAAGTATATATTGGAAACTCTCAAATTAAGTTAACATTGGCTAAAGTACAGGCAATTTTGTAAAATAGGAAAGTTCAATTTGATTATTTTAGAAGTAACATGTGGTTCCATTACAATCACATGCAGACATGAAACATTTATTTAAAAACAAAAAAAAAAAAGAATGGAACAAAATAGTTTGTAATACGATCAATATTGATGTAGAACTTCATAACTTGGCTTTAAACTGTTATTTTATATTATTTTATTTTATATGATTTTGTTTTGGTTTTAATTCAGCAAATAAGCCTGGAAACAATAATAATTGACAAGACAATGACCACTGAACAAAGAAGAACTATTCTGCAATGTACATGTATTACCACAAGTTCTGTTTATGTTAACCTTTAGACAGCTAACAGTCCAATCAAATTGCTTTGCTCATTGCCAGCTCAGTTTCGACTGGCTTTGGAGCTTTTATCTGGAAGGAATTCTGAGAGCTTTCAGCTCAGCTCCAAGTGGATTAAATGGATTAAATGCCAGAAAACAAAAGCAGTGTTCCAAGCAGTGTTCCAAGTTGCACCCACGGGTGACTGAGGTCAAGATTCCTGAAGCTATGATTATACAGCCCTGATTCTCACTCAAGCCCCTCCTGAGTTCTTCAAAGCACAACCCACAATTACTTTTCCAATTAATACCACAGCTGCAGTAGACTGAGACTGACCCAATCATGTGCTTGACCCCGGCAGCCCTCAGTACAGGTCATGTGCTTCCCTCATGAAATCCACGGCCTTGTCTGGTTTACTGCAGGTTCAAGGAAAATCAGTCATTCTCTTGCTTCAGCACATCATGAACCCAAGTTATACACTTTCTTTAATTGTATCAGAGTAGTTTAATTTTAAATCGCACAGAGCTTAGGTAAAATAGTGTATGTGCCTCTCAACAGAATGTATACACAGATGAATGGACCGTAGAAATATCTTTCTGACACAAACACATTTATTCACATTCCAGATTAACCAGAGTAGTCAATAGTAATGAAAAAATCAGCAATAAGATGCAATGCTGGTTTCAGCATCTGACGAATTCAACGTGCCTTCGGACCCTTTTTAATATGCCACCTGTATAAAGACACTTATAAGAGTGATAACTGAATGCATCGATCACACACATTTCCAGGACAAATAAACTGCTTGAAATTAAAGAAATACCAATGTTCCTCTGACAGGGTGAATGCACATACATTTTGTTTTAGGGGTGTCCTAATGGCACGTGTCTGTTGGTTTTGGTGCAGCGGACAGTGCTGTGTGATGCATTGCCTGTACAGAGTCAGACCCAGTCGGTGATACGAGGTTACAGGATCTATAATGCTATACAGCTAGAGAGCAGTTTCTTTATAGAATTTTAATAATGGGATTCTTCTAGTAAAATGCCACTTTTAAAACATAGTACTAATAAAAATGTGCTCTATAGATGTAGAAAACATAAGGCATGATCTCAACAGTGTCCTGATGATCACATTCAAGAGTCACCTTAAGAGCTGTTTCGGTAGACATGACAGCTCCTGTTTTAATTACATTAGCCTCAACCTTATCTTTCCATCAACCACATGTACCAAATAATGGGATTATCAAGGGCGGTAATTAAATATCTGACAATGTACAACAAGAAGATGTGACCTTCAAGCTGCTTCTACAAACATGCTGCTCTGCATAAAAAGGGTTATTCCAACCAAACAAGAGACTTATTGACATTCTTGTGACCCTTTTACAATATCACCCCAAGGGCCCCACGATTCTCCTGATCACTGTCGCGTTTAAACTGCCAGCAAGATTATGCTAAACAATAGGAATAGAAGCTCAATATTTTTCTTTTCCAGGCTTATGTCAATTTAAAATTCATTCCATATGTGCTGCCAAAGAGCCATAAAATATCTCTAGGCAAGAACTGATTGAAATTATATTTCACATGAATCAGAGTTAATCTACCTGCAGATGAATAATTTTTTTCAACAGATTGAAATGAAAGTGCCAGTATAATATTTATGCATCATTAGTTTTAATGTAAATATGGTGAGTAAAATGAACAGTTGAACTAAAGTTTTCTCTGATGCTCTTAATTTTGTATTCACTGAACACATCTAAAAAAGCATTGCTGCAGAATCTGCAATCATCTCAAATGGATATGTACATAAACAATGAAAGCATATGCAGACAAATAACCAACTGAACTCACTTCAATGACTGATTCTTTTACCAGATGAACTGAACCTATTGTGGGAAGCCTTTTCTTTCAAGGTGGTCTCTTTGGGGGAGATCTTTGTGCAGATTATAGATATTCATTTTAAAGGTATTTGAGAAATTGCTTTGTGCTGGTCATTTCCAGTACTGGTATCTTTGTTACTTATTCCATGGTTTGCATTGTCTCAGGAACAATGAACACTGGCTCCAGGAAAAGCTAAGGCACCTCAGCCCTAAACTAGAGCAGGTGCCCATGACTTTACTATGTCCAGAAAGCTGTGTGTCGCCTTTTGTGATGTGGACTACTGTCATCCACCTAGATGTGAAAGTGTAAAGTTGCATATGTGGAAGTGAGAATTGCATCACAGCAAGCACACATTATCAGAGCAAGAAGTGAAGAATAAAAAAGAAATCAATTTTCTGGAATTGTGTTTACATTTAGGATTGGATACTAATAAAATAAGTGTTCTATAAGTTTTTTAAGGATAATATAGATTTCATCAGTTTATATTTAGAAAACTGTGTGCTTGTAAAAAAGGAAGCAAACAGATTCTCACGCTCTTATATCAAAGGCTATTTGGACAACTTGATTGGGAGTGTTTTTCAACAGAAACCTTAAACATGTAAAACCCCTCTGTATAACATACAGTGCAGTGCACTCAATTCACACTGTGTAGTGCATTCAATCCACACTGTGCAGTGTACTCTTTTGTTGCTTTGTGCATTTTCATTTGCAAGTGAACTGTGACATTAGGGCCTTATCAAGCACCATATTCT